>NC_142797.1:6457311-6587311 GCF_049724085.1 Artemia sp. Qi Xiang Cuo | reverse complement strand
ATTCGATACGATCACCTCTAAAAAAAAAAAAAGAAAAAAACACATATTCGTGACTATTCTTCTCTGAAAAAAACGGGAAATTTTGAAATTTCACAGATAAGGGTTGAAACATCTACTATAGAGTTCTCTAATATGCTGACCTTAATGTTGTAATTTTCACGAACACTCATTTTTTCGGGCTGATAATCAGGCAGATCTTTTCTGACTCGTCACTTTTTAGTAAAAACTCATAATTTATATGTTGTTCTGAAACTTCTTGTTTTTAAGAGTTTTGGTTACTACAAGCACGAGTCGCTCCTTACTTACAGTTTGTTAACACGAGATAGAACTGATTGCCAGCCAACAGCCTTCAAACAAAGCCGCATTAGAAAACAATGTAGAACCGAAGCTGAAGCCATTGGTCTGTCTCTTAGAGTTTCAAAAATGTCTTTTGTATATTTCCATTCAAAAAAACATCCCCCTTGATTTCGAAAAATGCCCTTTTTAATCTTTGTGCAAAAGAAAATTCGAAAAAAGTCTTCCCTCCAGGGGAAATTAGATGGGCAAAAATGCCCATCTAATTTTGTCTATTGAAGCCCCTGAATATATGAGCATAAAAATAATAGTTAGAAGTAAATTCCGCTTACCTGCAAGAGTTCCTCCAAGTCCTGAAACTTCAATTGCAGTCAAAAGAGTAGTGAACCTCCCTTTAGCGTCATTTGAGAGTATCGACAGGATATTCCCTGCTGGTACAGGATAAAGCACTCTATTAATAACATGAATCATACCATTATCAGCCCATTGGTCAGCTGCCATAATTGAAGCTCCGTTGACAGTCATAGTCTGAAAATACATTAAACTGATTCACTATGAAATATTACTGAAAGAGGTAAAGGAAAAACTAGGTGCAGCCCCTTGCTGGATGCAGCACAATGTGAAAAGCAATGTTTACTAAAGTGGAGGCTTGTGGCTAGTGTTTAATGTGAGACAGACCTATCACGGAAGAAGAAGCTTGGGACTGCTACACAATACAAGAATAAGTTGTCACGGAAGAAGATGCTTTGGACTATTATACAATATGAGAAGTGATTATCATGGAAGAGGAGGTATGTTGCTGCGCTGCAAGGTGAAAACTGCAAGGTGTCACTGCGCTTGGATGTGATCGTCTCTTACTAGGTTGCTAGCTACCGCTGCAACCCGGACAGTTTTTCGTAAAAAATTGATTATATTTTAAAAACAATATATTTATATTTAAAATTAGATTATATTTAAAATCAGGGAACAATAGGAGTGTGGCTGCCTTACAAAGTGAGAAGCAATTATCAAAGATGAGATGGCTTATGGCCTTGTTACAACGTGAGAAGTAATTATCACGCCAGAGGAGACCAGTGGCGTACGTGAAATTGTAACAAGGGGTTGTAGAAAAAGAATAGGCTTGTGGCTGTTTTAAAATGTGATAATCAGTTTGTGAGGAAGACAAGGTTTAAGGTTGACCTAACTATAATATTGATTGGCATCAAAGGATTTATAATGGTATCAAAGTAGATTAAAAACAATTGAGGAAAACTTGTAAAATGTAATTAATAAGTAATCATGGGAACATGCATCGTAGCAATAATTTCCAGTCTGTGAATCTTGTTACAGAAATTACAGACCAAAAAAGGGAAGATGATGAAACTTTTACCGACATGCTACCTTTTTTGCGACACTCGTATCGCCAGAACGCAAAGTTTTTCTTGCCGTTTCTTTGCAAAGCACAAATGCGTTCGGGGTTTAGGGGGTGCTGACAGATGGTTCACTAGCGAATTATGCTTGCATTAAAAAATTAGATGGGCGTTTTTCAAAAATTTTACATTGCCAAAATTTCCAGTGCGTACAATTGATAATTGTGTGTAAAATGCTTCTTGAATTTGAAAAGATTGTAAGTCAAACTATCTTTATTAATAGTCAAAATAATGTTTTCGCCTGCCGATAGCTGGTCCATTACCATAAGAAATTCGGCAAACGGAAGCTTTCACAGTTTATTTTATTATAGGCTCTGAACGCTTTTTTAAAATTTATTTGATTTTACAAAAACTACTCACTGTTTCATAGATGTTGGTTAGAAGCGTAGTTCCTTCGCGCGTTGCAAATGTTGCGTCGTTTTGAATTGTTCCAGCGGTAATATTTCCAGGGATCATGTGGTAATTTAAGAAGTTCGAAAGTAGGGCCGTATCAGAAGTAAGGCTGCTAATCAGAACCTGATCAAAAGCACCATCTTGAGGAGAAAATATGGTGAAAATCTCTAGAAAACAGAAATAAATCATGTCGTACAATATATAGGACAGTATGTAAAGAACGACTCTTACAAATAGAAACTGAAATTTAAAGCACAAAGCTGTGGTAACTCTGCAAGCGGGTCGAAATCACTAAAATATCTGGTTATTTGCTGATTTCAAATGTGTAGAACTTAATTTAAAGACACTAATCAAAAAGCATCGGAATAAGAATTTTTTAGAAATCATTTCAGAAAAATAGAAAACACGACCCCCCCCCAAAAAAAAAAGAAATAAAAAGGGGGTGGTGATGAAAAAGTGAAGTTCAAGAAGGCCAAGTTCAATAAGGAGTAGCTTCTACCGCCAAATTCAACATGTACGAGATCCATAGAATGGATATTTCAACCCTACGTCTGCAGAAATGTGGAAATTCATGTTCTTCTTGAAAATGTTAGTCACAGACAGTGTTTCAACACTTACCGAATTATCATGAGATCTTGAGACTTTTTGGAAATCTCAGAATCAAAAATCAGATTTCATAATATGCCGATGAAAACAAGTACAAAGATTATTGAAATCCATTGTTATTCCTAAGAAAGTTGGTTAAATTACATGAAACTTCATACTCTTTTTACTTTGGATTCAGAATAAATAGCTTAGGCTCACACAGCTCAAATTGGAGATAACAAACCATCTTAAGTTAAAATAAGATCAGTTTTTGAAATGAAAATAAAGAACAAAATTAAAGCTTAAAACAAACAAGAATTATACCTAGCATGTGGGAAAAGCCGCCAGGCCCAACCCCTTCCCTATTCTTTTTTGTATTTTTTAAGAGCTTAGCTGAAAGATTTCTTAATTTGTGGAACTTTTTTAAACTGAAAGCTGGCCTTGAAATTGTCAGTGAATTCTAGAGTTGCCATTAGGTAAAACAGATCTGTAGAAATAGTAATAAATCGCTGGTAAATTTTGCTCGTCAGCAGAATTACGTTCGATTTAACAAAACTTAGTTAACTAACAAGTCTAATTTTTTCGATTTTTGCGTTTTATTTGCCAGAAAGTGACCTAAGCAAACCGAGAAAGTTCACCAGGCTTTTGCAAATGGAAGTTTTGCAGAAAATTTGAAGTTGCTATAAAGTAAGCCGTGCAAGAAATTAGGAACAGACCATCAGGTTCAGGAAGTTGAGGCCTGAAGCAGACAAAACAATAAAGTAGGCCAAAATTTTCTAGGCTAACAAGAAATCAAACATTTAGTGAAATTTTTTCACCTCGTGTTTCCTTTTACAAGAAGAAAAGTAAACTCAGTATTAGGAATACAGCTGCTGAGTGAGCGATTTTGAGGAACAGCTGCATCATTCAATCTGAGAAAACCTCAATGAATCATCTAATTTTGCAAGAATTGTTTTACCATTCAAGCCTTTTACCATGGAGGCAAGCATGAGCTGTTGAGTTCCAGTTCCGTGTCGGAAATTCTTTGTAAATATCTAAGAAGGAAGAATTCTTAAAAGTAGTTTCGTAGTCAACTTCTTAGTTGACTAAATGCCAAAGTTCACCAAGAATTACAAAAAAAAATACAGGTCTGCATTCTGTGAACACTTCAACTTTAGTCAGTTGCCAAATTATACAGTAATGACCTAAGTTATTCTTACTTCATTATATGCAGAGTAATTGTAGTTAACACATTTCAACTGCAGCTCCACTATAATTTACCCCCCCCCCTGCTCATATGCAAATATAAAGCCGAATTATGTATTTTCCATGTGTTTTCTGGCTCTCCATTTCGTCTCCATTAGATATATCAAAAGAAGTGGCTTATTATGCTGATTCCAAATGTATAAGAAACATTAAGTTTAATGCTACCCATCAAAAGCTATGAGCCTGGAGAAAATTTGCCTAATTTTCGATAATGGCGGGAAACATTATCTAAAAGTCAAGGAATCTTAATGAAAATACACCACCAGAATCAGCGTATCCGAAAGCCCTATTATAGGAATTCCAAGCTTTCATCTGCAAAAAATGTGGAATGTTTTATTTTTTGTCAGAAGAAAGATCACGTATATGTGTTTAGTTTTTTTTCCCATGGGTGATGGCGGCCAATCAATAGTCCTAGAATATCGGCAAAGGACTCATTCAAACGGAAATTGAAAGTTCTAGTGCCCTTTTTAAGTGACCAAAAAAACGGCAACTAGCCCCCTCCCGCCCCTTTTTTCCTCAAAGTCGTCCGATCAAAATTTTTAGATAACCATTTTTTGTCTAACATAATCGAAAAGTCTGACTTTGGGGATAACATGCCCCCCCCCCACAGCCCCTTGGAAAAGGTCTGTAAGTCATGAAAATTTCCCACTTTTAACGTATAGAATTTGTTATTGGGAAGTATACGGACATTTTTCGGGGGGGGGGGAATTATCCTGGTGGGGCGATTTTCCGCGGGAGAATTTCTTGTGGGGAGTGAAGTTTCCAGTGAACTTTTCAAGGGAGATTTTACACTGGGGGGTCCAGAATTTCTATTTGAAATTCTTTTTTTTTTATCTTACTTTTTCTTTGCCGACTCAATTTTACATGTGAAGATGTTAAGGGGAATTGACCGGGGGAAAATCTTTACTGGGTTAGAATTCTCAAGAGTACCTTTCTGCAGTGGGACGACCCTGAGAAAATTTGCCCGATTTTCGAAAAAGGGGAGAAACATTATTTAAAATTTAAGGAATCTTAATGAAAATCACACCACCAGATTCAGCGTATCCGAAGACCCTATTGTAGGAGTTCCAAGTTTTGGTCAATAAAAATGTGGAATTTTGTATTTTCTGCCAGAAGAAAGACCACGGATGTGTGTTTATTTTTATATTTTTTTTTTCCCATAGGTGATCGCATCCAACCAATAGTCCTAGAATATCGGGAAAGGGCTCATTAAAACGGAAATTAAAAGTTCTAGTGCCCTTTTTAGTTGACCAAAAGACGACAGCTATCCCCTTCCCACCCGTTTTTTCCTCAAAGTCGTCCGATCAAAATTTTAGATGGCCATTTTTTCTCCAACATAATTAAAAAGTCAGAAGCTATGCCTTTGGGAGTAACATGACCCCCCACAGCCCCTGGGGAAAGGTATGTAAGTCATGGAATTTTCCCATTGTTAACGTATAGAGGTGGATGGAGTTCCCACTGTTGGAGGCGGATGGAGTTCGTCCGGAATGAGGCAGACTATGTCTGCTGACCACGTGTCTCTGGGTATGGGGTTTCCCCTAACTAAACGCTCCATGTTAATAGGCAGCCTCAACCTTATGAGGTGGGTGGAGCCCACCCCAAGGACGCTCAGTATCTAGGCAAGTCCTAGCTCTAATTAGATCCCAGGCCTAGGGTCAGTTGCGCCTGCAACCCTCCACCCGAAAATTTTACCGCAACGAAAAAAGATGATACTGCCTCGGATGACCTACCCCCCTTTACTTTCCATGACCCCAGCATGTCCCTGGACTGATTTCAGACCATTGAATGAATCTTATTGACGAAGGTGGAATACGACTCACCACCTGGAACGTACTCACACTCAACTTTCCTGGAGCTAAATCAATGCTTGCCTATGAGCTAAAACGCTTCAATATAGCTGTGGTTGGTCTTACGGAAACCCGCCTTGTCGGAAGAGAGTCCGAGGATATTGGTGAAGGATATCACCTGATCTGGTCTGGTGACCCAAAAAGCAAGATAAATGGTGTAGGCCTCACGCTGAACGCCAGAGCCAAGAGATGCCTTCTCTCCTATAAATAAATTACAGATAGAATACTGATCGCTCAGCTTAAGCACAAGCACAGACAGTGGACAATTATTGTATGCTTTGCTCCCACCAATCTGAGTCCTGCGGAAGTGAATGATCAGTTCTATGTGGAGCTCTCAGCGACCCTGTCTAGAGTCCCACCCCACGACATCGTCACTCTTCTGGGAGACCTTGACGCGACAGTAAATGACAGGGAGGGCGTGTGGAGAAGTGTTCTCGGCCCTGTGACTCCAGATTCACTGAACGACAACGGACAAAGACTCCTCCAGCTCTGCAATATGCATAATCTGGTCATATCAAACACGCTCTTTCAGAAAAGAGATATACACAAATATACTTGGTATAGTAACGACGGCCAGACAAAGAAGATGATCGATTATGTTATGATCTCGGGTCGCTGGCGCTCGTCAATAACAAATTTCCGGACTTATAGGTCGGCCGAGCTTGGAGACATAGACCATAGGATGGTAGTTGCCACACTCAGGCTACGTCTGAGAGCGCAACGACAAGAAAGACGACCTGCCAATTTCGATCTGAGTAGTCTGGCTACATCTGAGATGCAACAGAAGTATGCTCTCGATATCTCTAACCCATTTAGCTGCCTCCAAGTTCCGGACGACCCAGAAGTAGCATGGAAGTCTTTCAAACATAATATACTCGATTCTGCTGGCAGTACCATTGGCCGCAGACGACACAAGAATAAACCCTGGATATCCCAGGAGACTCTGTCTGTAATCGTGCTGCGCCGGAAGGCCCACTTAGCAAAAAATATACCAGAGTACAGACGACTCAATGGCATGAGCAATAGCCTACTGCACAGTGATAGGAAGACCTTTGTCGACAAGAAAGCCAGCGATCTTGAAGATGCCTCAAGAAAAGGAGACACCTGCTCCCTGTACAAACAACTCCGCGAGCTGACGGAAGGGAAGAGTAGATGCAACCGAGTAGATGCAACCGAGTAGATGTGGTTGAAGAATTCACTTACCTGGGATCTATTCTGTCGAATGATGGCTTGATCACAAAAGAGCTTACATCTCGAATTGCCAAGGCTTCAGCACTTGTTGGGAGGCTTAGCAGCATCTGGCGAAAGCCAAACATAAGCCGCTTTACCAAAATGCGCATTTACAATGCGTCCGTCAGTACTGTCCTGCTGTATGGAGCGGAGACGTGGCCCGCTTCAAAATCTATCCTCTGTGCCTTCAATGTCACACAGACGAAACACCTTTGAAGAATTGAAGGACTTCACTGGAATGACTTCGTTAGCAACCAGACTCTCCTGTCACATACGACTCAAACTTCTTTCTCGACGCAGCTCGCCCAGTGTACTGTTCGGTGGTACGGCCACTTCCTTCGCATGTCACGCGACACCCCAGCGCGAGTCGCATTTGACTTCGAACCTACCCTACACGGATGGAAGCGACCCAGAGGACGCCCACCCACAAGGTGGAAAGACAAAGCCGATGAATTCCTCACCCAAGCCCACATCCCGGTGGAAGAACCTGCGAGCCTGGCAAGCGATAGGTCAACCTGGAGGCGCCTAGTCTCATCGTTCCTTACGCCGAACCCTCGGCAGGAGCCTTAAGTCAAAGTAAGTCAAGTCAGTCAAGTAACGTATAGATTTCGTTATTTGGGGGGGGGGCTTTTCTGACGGGGCGATTGACGGTAAATGACGGGTAATTGACGCTGGAATAACTTTCCATGGAGGAACTCTCCTTGGAGGGAATGAATTTTCCATTGAGGGGGAGCCGGATTTCCCGGTGTTATTAAGAAACGATCAGAAATTAGTGATATAAAAAACAAGTTTTTTTCAGCTGAAAGTAAGAAGCAACATCAAAACTTAAAACGAACAGAAATTACTACGTCAATGAGGACTGTGCCCCCCCCCCTTCAATAGCTCTCTCTTTATTATAAATTTTGTCTTTTTGCCCCAATTCTTTAAGAACGACTCCTGAAACACAAGGGCCGTTTATTAGAATAGCAAGCCTTTTTAAAAGCTATAAAAATAAACTGTAGCGTAAAGAGAGAGGTACTGAGGAGGGGGCAATCTCCTCATATACGTAATATTTTATGTTTATCTTAAGTTTTGATATTGATACTTACTTTCAGCTGAAGAAAAACTTGCTTTTTAGTTTTTAATCTAAAATAAAAGGAATAGGTATCATCTGTGAATGTCTGAAATGGGCTTAAAATTTAATTTGCAAGTAAAACAATTATCATAATCCGAAATATCATTAAAAAAGGGTATTGAGGGATATGGTCACCTTGTTTGTGGGTCAGTAACAAAAATTTCCCTAAATTTACCTTTTTTTGTTGCAATATTGCATACTTATAATACTAGCACCGGGATCCCGGTGTCTTCGCCGGTGGGTCTCTGCACGGCTACGTGGCAGGCTTCTATATATTATTTTGGATTGTCGCTTGTCTTCTAAACTCAGACAGTGTGAGTCACTTTCTTATGTCATGACGTCGCCACAGGTTTGGTACAACCACCCTGGGAAAATACGAATTCTCCCTTAAAGTTGTGACATATTTTAGTGACAGTGACGTTTTAGTGACAGAAATGTCAATATACTAGTTAAGAAAAACATAACTATGTAGCCGATTTCAAAGCCAGACACCGGCACTCGGGGTGTGGTGGCTTGTATATATTGATTCTTATTGCAAGTAGAACCTCAAAATGAGTCATCTTTGTTTACTACTTTTTCCGCGGGAAAACGGAGGGCTCTCCAGGGAATATCAAACAGTTCGTGGTAACGAACTGTAAGTAAGGAGCGACCCGGCTCAATAGTAACCAAAACTCTAAAAAACTCAAAATTGATACCAATAGATACATCAAAAGAATGAGATTTTTATGCTGATTTCAAACATATAAGTTACATGAAGTTTAGGCTTACCCATACAAACTTACGTTCCTGAGAAAATTTGCCTTATTTTTGAAAAAAGGGACAAACAACCCCTAAAAGTCACAAAACTTTAATAAAAATCACACCATCAGATTCAGCGTATCAAGAACCCTACTATAGACGTTTCAAGCCTCTATCTGCAAAAATATGGAACTTTGTATTTTTTGCCAGAAGAAAGATCACGTATGCGTGTTTATTTGTTTTTTGTTGTTTTTTTTTTCCCAGGGGTGATCGTACCGATCCAGTAGTCCTAGAATATCGTGAGAGGGCTCATTCGAACGAAAATTAAAAGTTCTAGGGCCCTTTTTAAGTGACCAAAAAATTGGAGGGCAACTTGGCCCCCTCCCACGCTCATTTTTTTCCCGAAGTCACCCAATTAAAATTTTGAGTTAGCCATTTTGTTCAGCATAGTCGAAAATCTAATTAATATGTCTTTGAGGATGACTTAATCCCCCAAAGTTCCTGGGAGAAGGGCTGCAAGTTATAAACTTTGCCCATTGTTTACATATAGTTTTGGTTATTAGGAAGTATACAGGCGTTTTCAGGGGGAATTTTTTTCTGGCGGGGGGTAGGGGGCCAGAGTAGGGGTTACAGGGAGGATCTTTCCATGGAGGATGTTTCCTTGGGGGAAGGGACATTCCTATGAAGGGGCGCCGGATTTCCCAGCATTATTTAAAAAATGATCAGAAATTAAATTAAAAAAACAAGTTTTTTTCGACTGAAAGTAAGGAGCAACATTAAAACTTAAAACGAACAGAAATTATTACGTATATGAGGGGGTTTGACCCCTGGTAAATACCTCGCTCTTTACGTTAAAGTTTTTTTTAGTACTTTCAAAAGAGCTATCTATTCTAATTAACCGGTCTTTGTGATTCAGAGGTTTGTGATTCGAACAAAATTCGAACTTTAGTGTAAAGAGCGAGGTATTGACTAGGGAGCGAACTCTCTAATATAAGTAATAAAACGTAATATTTCTTTATTTTTCACTTTCATTTTGACTCGTTCTTATTTTGGCTGTTGCTTGTCTTCTAACAGCACAATTCTTTGTTCTTCACTCCATTGTTGACACATTCGGATACTTTCTCGCTGTCGCTTTTAATTCTGACAGAGGCTTATCTTCAGACCGCATATTTCTTTGTCCTTGCTGTGGCATATCTATTAGTCGCATATTTCTTTTTTCTTCACTTTCATTTCTAATTAGTGAATAGTATGGGGAGGGATAGTTAAAATTACAACACCATTATTTTTAGATAGATCAAGCAATTCAATGTTGTAACGGCTAATATGGTCGTCTATTAGAAGTACCACTTACTGTTTGGTGGGTTTGACTTGATTGATAAAATCCTGCATGTAAAGTAAAATAAGGAGGCAGTCATCCAGCCAGAAGTATTTTCTGAGCCGGTCATGATGGTTCTTAGTAAAGTTCCCTTGGGTAAAATTTTCGGACACTGTTTTCCGGGGGAAATACGTAGAGGAGGGACTGTGTTCCCATTTGCATTAACACCGGCACAAACCGTGGTCAACTGACCTCTTTCTGCTGACGTGACCTTCCCTATTTACTTCTGGTCTGGCTCTGCAATGATCTTACCAGGCTTCTGCATGATTTACAGACCTGATTTGTCAACATTCCCAATATCTTGTGGTCAGAACATATGTTTAACTAGGTGTCGCTTCAATTTGTCAAAGAAAGCTCCTGCACAGTGAGGATTTTAAGCAGTCGCCCGTCCTAAGCTTGTGTCTTCTGGAGTTCTTACTGATAGAGTTTTATGGCGAGCCATAATACTATGGTACCAATCTTTACCTGCAATTCCTCCACTGTCTCAACTACCTTTGCATTTTCAGTTTTCTAATATTTTTATACTCTTATGACATAGCTGTTTGCGAGTTTACGTGCTTCTAGGGGAGTAAAGTCGAAATACCTATCATCTATCCTTTTCAAGTAAGTTTTTAGTCCTTTTTTGTTCCTCTGTAAATATCTATAATGTGTTGTAACAGGGCATAAAGAAGCTCATGTCCACAATTTGTGGAAGGATATTAAGCTTCTCAACTTTTTTCATGTAGTCTTCCAGCGTTCCTCTAGGGACACCCATGGCACTTGTTGTGAATCCTACTGACTTTTTGTCGACTAAGACGGAAAAACTGCTGTTTACTTTTCTTCTAGATCCCGGCCGCCTTTCTTTCCTTTCTCCTCTGTTTTACTTTTAAGCATTTTATCTTGAACAAAATTTACCAGGAAAAATAGAATTTCAGTTCACTTTCTGGTCTGGTAGGGTTAAACAACCCCAGAATTAATCTAGTTTTGGGTTTTGAGCTCGCCTTTAAGCTTAAAATATGCTGATTATACAGTTTTTACAAGCATAGCCCACTTTTGAACAACTTGGTACGGCATGCCGAACCTACTCTGGATATTGTGGCCAATCGTGGGAATTCGCCGTCCCGCGGGATGAAAAAATCCTAACAGCAAACCGTTAAAGATGGCACGTCTCAGAAGCTGCCAAAAGACAGACGAATAATAAGGGAATACAATGTAAATGTATGGCTTTTCTAGGATTCGTCAGTAGGGGGTAGGCTTTTGGACAAACATGGAACAAAGTTCCAGATTTAATCACCACAAAACGTGACCCACTCTGATATTTTTGGTAAAAGTATAAATCATGGTCAGACATTTTAAAAACATACACTGTCATCTGAAGAGCTTTTATAATCCACCAGAAGTCTCCATTGGTTTTTATATTGAGAGTGTTTGCTTTGGCTAAACGTGGGCCGTGCCGATCGTGGCCAGTCTCCCCTACAATGAAGAATTAGAGTAACTATTCGTCGCTTGTTGGGGCAGCGTCGGTAGTTGTAAAATATCCCGACCCCACCTAAAAACTGAAGTTAGATGAACCCTAATGAAATATACCAAAATGAAATATATACCAAGATGAAATATATACCAAATGAACCATATGCCAAATGATGAAAATATAATATTTTATTAACAAAATTAAGGAAACTACAGAAGAAAATTATGGAAAGCAGGTCGCGTAGAACGCATTTTGATGAATACCTAACCTAACCACTCTACATATTTAATATTTGATAAAAGTATACTTCCATCGTAGGTTTTCCTCTATGACACTAAGCTAATTATAGCCTACTGCACACAGACATATCGCATTTTCTCAGATCATACAGATCAAGAACTTGAGTAAGGTCCGGGTATCACGGCGTCTTTTGTCGTCTGATCATAAGCTTACTATGCCTTTTTATGTTCCATTATGTAGGTCAACCGATACACACACTGCAAAAATTATTCAAGCCTTGTGATATTGGTTTTTCTATTTTTCTCTTTATATTTCTTTTCTGTTTTTTACTTATTATCCAGTTTTATTACAGTTTTGTTTTATACTATTTTGTTGGTTATTTACGTTCTGTTTTAAATAATCCTTCTGTTTTTTTTATACCATTCTTGACGTATAGTTATGCAAATATTGAATTTAAGCGCAACGAGATGGAAAGGAGTGCCAGACTCCCTTCCAGATACGAGACTCCCTCCATCATACATCCTCCATCAGTGGCAGAGACTCCCTCCATCATACGAAAGATAACGCCGAGTAAGATTTTAAAACAGGAGTTCAATCCAAAAAATTTTTCTTCAATGGAAATAAAGAGTGAAGTTAACGCTTAAAATGAACATAAATTATCCTACATATTGAAGGGACTCCCGTCCAATTCAGCCCCTCGCTCTCTAATCTAAACTTTGAACTACTATCTCAGCTCTTCAAGAATTGATGCTGTAGTTAAAGAGCCATGTTATGGAAATATTAGCTTTGTCCTGTAACATTCTTCAAAAATTAATTATTAATAATTTATTAATTAAGGAATTATTTAGTATTATATCCTTTAAACAATAAAACTTTCATTTCAACTGGTTAGAGCACAGTCAGTAAGTAACATACTTGAAATTACCACCTGGGTATATTTTTTCAGTTTTAAAATAATTTCTGGTACGATTTAGTCAAAGCTTAACGTAAGGAGTAAGGGATTTTAGAGGGGTTAACCCTCTCCCCATAAGGAATAATCTCTGCAGAATTTCTAATTTTAATAAAGTTTTGGCGTCTTATGTGAAAGCAACCCAGTTATGATCCAGATTTAAAATGAACAATTATTACTATCAATGGATAGATGAAACCCAAAACAAACATAACTTAAAATGAATTATCCGATAGACTACCATAAAAATACAACAGATACTGTAATAGATGAATAAATGAATCCTAACAAGAGTCTAAATTAAAACGAATAATCATTCAGACTTAAGCCGCGCATTAGCTGACAGATGACTCTTCTCCATTGGGACAGATTCTGTAATCTCTTTAAAGGATTCGACATCTTAAAGCAAGGTCGTATCCAGGATATCTCTTCAGGAGGTCATTTATTTGTTCGGGAGGTCATATAGGTGGGGATCCATAAAAAAAATTTAAAAACGCATGAAAATTTGCTTATAATCAATTTTATTACGTTTCTTCGAGTTGGACAATTTTTTTTTTTGGGGGGGGGGGAGGGTTCAGAACCAATACCCCTCCCCCCCCCCTGGATACGTCCTTTTCCCTAGAAAATCACTTAATCTCGTCAAATATCTCGTCAAAATATTAAAAATTAATTGGGCGGTCTTGCTGTAACTTTTAGGTTTGGATAAGTGATTTGAATAAACGACAGAAAACTAACAGCCGAAACCTATCCCCCCCAGGCATCATAAGGCTATTTAACTTTTCCCGTTTTGTGCTGGAGATAGATACATTCAATGATACTTACATCATTGGAAAATGTGAATTTTGTCTTTTCGATTGAACGAAGCAGTTTTCTTTTTAAGATTCAGGAAAGGACAGTTTCAAAAAACAATTCTAGTATACCTGCTAGGAAAACACTAAAAGTCAGCTGAAAGGAAATATCTTTTGAGGAACTTAACTGTCTTTGGGGTGTTCCTTGTAGTACTAACCGATTTGATTGAAAACTTACTTGATGGTGACTAGTCCCTTGCGAGAATTTGCTAATGAGCCTTTGTTTTGAGACAAGGAATTGACACCGATGCTGGCAAAATGAGTTTAAGGTGTTGAAGCTCCTTAATGGAAACCTAGCCTAACTAGTTGATAATTAAAACGTCAAAAACGTTGTTTCTGAAGCCAAAATAGGTACAATGTTTTGGTACAAGTAGCTGGTGTTCAGTTGCAAAATATATGATGAAAACAGTACCTTCTCCAGTTAGCAAACCAACAAACTCAGCATGGATAAACAAGTCAGTCATGACAAAGCATCTGACGTCTTCCAACTCTTGGAGGAGGCTGCCATCTCGAATAGATCCATTTACATTTGCGTCCTGAAATTAAAGGATTCATAATTTACTGGTGATTCTTGTCATGATGCCAGTATTGTAATATACTTACCACTTCTAATCTAAATTCTCAATTAGAATTATTAATAATTAAATTCTTAAATGTTAGAAAAATGTTATAAAACTTGATAATTTAAATAAGGAGCACCCTGAAATTCAGAAAATCTAGTCCCTGAATTAGTACTTCGGTAATAGTCTATTGCTGGGGCATTTTTTCAGGGGGCTTTTGCTCCATAAATTATAAAGCCCCCCCCCCCCTGGATTCTAAGAAATTACCTATTTTTTTTTGGGGGGGGGGGTACTTTCATTGAAAAGTGCCCTTTTTTGAAAATTGTTTTTGAGGAAATTGAAAAAATTACCAATTTCTCCCGTAGGTTTTTAAAAATGCACCCCCCTCATCCTAAATTTCTTTAATTGACGTCGTAATTCGTAAATAGCGTTATTAGAATTAATATTATTTTTCGACAACATAAACATCAGTGTAACTGATGACATTGTGCTCGTCACAATATGTGCTGCATCAGTGTATAACTGATGACATGGTGCTCGTCACAATATATGCTGCATCAGTGTATAACTGATGACATGGTGCTCGTCACAATATGTGCTGCATCAGTGTATAACTCATGACATGGTGCTCGTCACAATATGTGCTGCATAATTTACCCTTCGATCTGGTGACGCTTCTGATTCAAATATAATACTAACTATAAAAAGAAAAGAACTTTAACAAATAAATTTAAAAAGCGATGTTAAAACATAAGATGAATAGAAATTATTTTGCATATAAGGGAGGCCGTGGCTTCCTGTAGCTCCTCCTCCTTGATGCCGGGACTATCCTATGCTCCACTATGCTGTGGCTCCCTTCTAGCTATAGTTTCAATGTCTCTTAGATGCTAATTCATCTCTCAGTATCTTTTCTTCTTCTCATTAAAAGTTGACGACAGACGCTCAGCGAGAACGTTTGAGAATGGAACACTCAAAATTCTAACACTCAACACAGGTTGGAAAATCTTTTTTTTTGAAAGAAGGGTTCTTATGCCCAGCACACACTTCCAGTACTCAAGAAGAATGTCACAAGCAATTTTTTTTTAAAGCAGCAAAAAGAAAACGGGTATAGTTTTGAAAAACAGCGAAAGAAAACAAATACAGTCCCAAAACCAACAGTATCTCTTCCTTTCAGCAACAGCTTTTCGGACAAACCTCTTTCTGCATTTTAAAGAGAGCAGTAGAGCCTGAAAGAGAGTAAAGAGACCTAAAGAGAAAGAGGAAGAGTAAAGAGAGGCTACTTTTCTTTCTCTCTGTAAAGACAGACAGAGAAAGTAGTAAAGTGGATAAAACCTTCTGAAATTAGCTTCAATATCAACTTCAGAAAGTATCCGGGAATTTAAGTCACCTAGCTCTACTACTTTCTTTAAATTTTTGTAGAAAGTTTATGTGGAAGCAGAAAACATTACCCTTATTTTGAAGAAGCGACTTTTTTAATCTTTTTTTTTATAAAGGACACTTTTCTTTAACCGATAACTGTAACTTTTCGTTTACCGTTTTCTTTAACTTAACCGTTGGTATTTGCGAGGGAAGTGCTTATTACAATCAGATAGAGCAGCAAAGGGTAGATCAAACTGTGAATTTTATTCCTGGCTATCTCTGTTCATTTCTTGACCCTTATTAAATAAAAAAAAACAAGTTTTTTAAACTGAAAGTAAGGAGCGACATTAAAACTTAAAACGAACAGAAATTATTCCGTATATGAAAGGGGCTGTCCCCTCCTCAACGCCTCGCTCTTTACGCTAAATTTTTTTATTTTTTAAAAAAATAAAGTTGTGAGACAGAGTCAAACTTTAGCGTAAAGAGCGAGGCGTTGAGGAGGGGACAGCCCCTTTCATATACGGAATAATTTCTGTTCGTTTTAAGTTTTAATGTCGCTCCTTACTTTCAGTTTAAAAGACTTGTTTTTTTTATTTAATTTCTGATCATTTTTAGTTAATGCAGCTTTTATTTGCATAAAAATTTTACTTTTCTTTTGCTAGATGGATGTCTTTACAAATTAACATACGTAACTAACTTCTATATTCGTATATTTTTCTTCTGGCAAAAAATACAAAGTTGCAGATTTTTGCAGATATGAGCTTGAAACCTATGTAATAGGGTTTTCTGATACTCTGAATCTGACGGTGTGATTTTCATTAAAATTCTTTCACTTGTAGGGGATGTTTCCCCCTCTTTAAAAAATCGAGTAAATTTTCTCAGGCTCGTAGCCTTTGATGAGTAATACTAAACTTAATAAAATTTATATATTTAGAATCAGCATTATAAACACATTCTTTTGATACATTTATTGACATCAAAATTCCGTTTTTAAAAGTTTCGATTACTATTGAGCTGTATTGCTTGTTTTTTATTGTTTTTTTTTATTACGTATATGTTATTACGTATATGAGGGGGTTCTCCCCTTTGTCAATACGACGCTTTTTACGTTAAAATTAAAAAATATTTTTTATTCACAAACCCCTGAATCAAAAAGGCCGTTTAATTAGAATAGATAGCTCTTTTGAAAGCACTAAAAAAACTGTAGAGTAAAGAGCGAGGTATTAACTTGGGGGAGAACCCCCTCACATATGTTATAATTTATGTTCGTTTTAAGTTCTAATATTCCTTCTTACATTTCAGTTGAAAAAAACTTGTTTTTTTTATTTAATTTCTGATCGTTTTTTAAATAATGCTTGGAAATCCGGCGCCCCCTTCATCGAAATGTCCCTTACCCCAAAGAAACATCCTCCACGGAACTCTTCTCCAGAGTAACCCTCTCCTCTAGGCCCCCCCCCTCCAGAAAAAATTCTTCCTGAAAATGGTTGTATACTTCCAAATAACCAATAAATAATGCTGGCAATTCCGGTACCCCCTTCATGGCAATTTTCATTAACCCATGACAACTTTCTTCATGGACAGATCCTCCAATATAACCCCGGACCCCACCCATACAACCAAAAACACAAAAAAACCTCCTGAAAACTTCTGTATACTTCCGAATAACCAATACTATATGCTAACATTGGGTAAAGTTCATAACTTTTAGCCCCCCCTCTGGGTACTTCGGGGGATTAAGTCATTCTAAAAGACATATTTATCATATTTTTGACCATGCTGAACAAAACGGCTATCTCAAAATGTTGATCGGATGACTTTGGAAAAAAATAAGCGTGGGAGGGGGCCTAGTTGCCCTCCATTTTTTTCGGTCACTTAAAAAGGGAACTAGAACTTTTAATTTCGGTTCCAACGAACCCTCCGATGATATTCTAGGACCATTGGGTCGGTACGATCGCCCCTGGGAAAAAAAAAACTAATAAGTATGCATACATTATCGGTCTTGTGGCAAGACATGCAAAATCTCGCATTACTACAGATATAAACATAAGACCTAAACTGCAAAGTTTTCTAATTCACTGAATAACACAATGCGACTGCCGTTACGATTAAATGACTTTTAAATGGTGTTTCTCTTTTTTTTGAAAATCAAGCTAATTATTTAAGGTGCGTAACTTTTAATGGGTAGGGCTAAACTTGATGAAAGTTATATATTTGAAATTAGCATTGAAATCTGATTCTTTTGATATATCTATTGGTATTAAAAACCCGTTTTCTAGAGTTTTGGTTACCATTGAGCCGGTTCGCTCCTTACTTACAGTTCGTTACCACGAACTGTTTGATCATTGTCTTTCCCCCAAGACTCGATTCTTTATATACTAAAGTACGTTATAAAGTATATAATATAACTTTTAATATTTAGTATTAAGTATAATACTATGTTGAATAATGAAATATATGAAGCTGATAAAACACAAAAATATCTGAAAATCATGGATTTTTGAGGTTCCTTGAGTTCTAGTCCCTTTTACAGAAGACTGAAGCGATGGTTGAGGAACATTGCCAGAAGTGCTAATATGAGGAGACATAAATAAAAATACCATAAAAAAACTTTTTTTTTGGGGGGGGGGATTCATGGGAGAGGTAGATTTAATATATAACTTTTAAATTGTTTGGCTCTCTCAGAACTTTCAACAGGGTTAACCTTCAACAATTACGCATAAAATTCGTCAATCAAACAGTTCGTGGTAACGACCCACAAAAAGCTACGCGCCAGTAGTAACCAAGGTACTACTTTGCGTAGGCCCCCGTACCAAACAGGTTTCTGGTAGGTACAATCTGGTTTGGTAGGTACAATCTGGTTAGGTGGGTATAATCTGGTTTGGTTCAAGTTTTTTCTGACACAATTTACCGGATTTCTAATTCACCTTATACTTTGCGTACGCCCCCGTACCAAACAGGTTTCTGGTAGGTATAGTCTGGTTTGTTAGGTACAATCTGGTTAGGTGGGTATAATCTGGTTTGGTTCAAGTTTTTTCTGACACAATTTACCGGATTTCTTAATTCACCTTATACTTTGCGTACGCCCCTGTACCAAGCAGGTTTCTGGTAGGTATAGTCTGGTTTGGTAGGTACAATCTGGTTAGGTGGGTATAATCTGGTTTGGTTCAAGTTTTTCTGACACAATTTACCGGATTTCTAATTCACGGTATACATGACCGGCGCGTCTTGTTTAGCTGCCAATGTAATCATTCCAGTTTTTCTAAACCAGTATTGTCTATAACTTAATTTACGTAGACAATGAACGATATTAATTAATGTTTTGAATAATAGGAGTGTGAATGATTCTAATTAGTGATTTTTATTGTATTACGGTAAAGAAAAAAAGGATTAAACTGATTAACAGTTAAGGTAACCCCGAAGGGGTTGTTAACTCAGGTAATTTGTTACTTGACCTAGCTTTACCTCTCCGATGTGGTCTGTATAATATACAAGTAACGTTTGAAAAGTATTGTCAATTTAAAATAGGATCGAATGTTCCCTTCGTTCCCCAATTTCTGAGGGGGAGGGGAGGGTAGGAGAGGGGGAGTCAATTTTGAAGGTATAACAAGTACCATTCATTGTGATCGTAGCTCTATGTTGGCTCGTTTTTCATACTTCAGCTTGTCTATTCATTTGTGTTAAATAAAAATCTGGAATCTGGAAAATGCAAAAATAAGTATTTAAAAAAAATGTACGATGCTGCTAATTCATTAATAGTAGACTACACTCAGAATTGTTTGCATGAGGGGCCTGTCTGTGTGTCTTTGAGCTGTTTGTGTCTCTTGAGGTTGTGGGTGTCTCTTTGGGCTGTGTGTCTCTTTGGGCTGTTTGAGTCTTTTTGGTCTGTTTGTGCGTCTCTTTGGGCTGTTTGAGTCTTTTTGGTCTGTGTTTGTCTCTTTGGGCTGCTTGTGTTTCTTTGGGCTGTGTTTGTTTCTTTGGGCTTTGCGCGTCTCTTTGGGCTGTGTGTCTCGTTGGACTGTTTGAGTCTTTTTGATCTGTTTGTGTCTCTTTGGGCTGTTTGAGTCTTTTTTGGGCTGTGTTTTTCTCTTTGGGCTTCTGTCTCTTCGGGCTGTGTTTGTTTGTTTGGGCTATGTGTATCTTTTTGGTCTGTTTGAGTCATTTTGTTCTGTGTGTCTTTCTTTTGGCTGTTTGTGTCTCTTAGGGGTCGTGTGTGTATCTTTGGGATATGTGTGTCTCTTTGGGGCGTTTGAATCTTTTGGTCTGTATGTGTCTGTATGGGCGTTTTTGTATCTTTTGGCTGTATGTGTGTCTATTTTGGCTTTGGGTGTCTCTTTATCCTGTGTGTGTGTGTCTCTTTGGGCTATGTGTGTCTCTTTATGCTGTGTGTCTCTTTGGGCAGTTTGAATCTTTTTGGTCTGTGTGTGTCTCTTTTGGCTTTTTGTGTCGTTTTGGGCTTTGTGTGTCTCTGTTGGATGTGTGCGTCTTTTGGGCCGCGTGCATCTCTTTGAGCTGTATGTGTCTCTGGGGCTGTTTGCGTCATTTTGGTCTGTGTGTGTTTCTTTTGGCTATTTGTGTCTCTTAGAGGTTATGTGTGTCTCTTCGGGCAATGTGTGTATCTTTGGGGTTTTTGAATCTTTTTGTTCTGTATGTGTCTCTATTGGAGTTGTTTTTGACTGTGGGCTTGTGTTGGTTGTCTTTTGGGGGTTTTTTTCTATTCGGAATTGGGTTATTTAAAATTTGCCTGTGGTTTTATAGTTTGGCTGTGTGTCTAATTATGCTGTGTGTATATTTTGGAAGGTTGAATCTGTATGGTCTGTGTGTGGCTCTTTTGGGTGGTTGTGTCGTTTTGTGCTTTGTGGCTGTTTGTGTCTCTGTTGGATGTGTGCGTCTCTTTGAGCCGCGTGCATCTCTTTGAGCTGTATGTGTCTCTTGGGATGTTTGAGTCATTTTGGTCTGTGTGTGTTTCCTTTGGCTGTTTGTATCTCTTAGAGGCCATGTGTGTCTCTTTGGGCAATGTGTGTCTCTTTGGGGTGTTTGAATCTTTTTGGTATGTATGTGTCTGTATGGGCGTTTTTTGTCTCTTTGGGCTGTGTGTGTGTGTCTCTTTTGGCTTTGTGTTTATCTTAGGACTGTGTGTGTGTCTCTTTGGGCTGTGTGTGTCTCTTTGTTATGTATTTTTCTACTTAGGCTGTGTGTCTCTTTGTTAAGTACGTACCATTTTGGTAGGTGTCTGCTCCTCTTAACTGGGGGTGTTGGGTTGGGCTTTTTGGCTTTTTGTATCGTGTTGGGGGGTTTGTGTACATGTTGGATGTGTTGGATGTCTTTGGGCCGTGTACGTCTCTTTGAGCTGTATGTGTCTCTTTGGGCTGTGTGTGTCTCTTTGTGCTGTGTGTGTCTCTTTAGGCTGTGTGTGTCTCGTTGGACTGTGTGTCTTTTTGGGGTGTCTGAGTCTTTTTGGTCTGTATGTGTCTCTTTGGGCTGTTTGTGTCTTTTAGGTCTGTGTTTGTCTCTTTGGGTTGTGTTTCTCTTTGGGCTGTCTGTGTCTCTTTGAGCTGTGTGTGTCTCTTGAGGCTGTGTGTGTCTCTTTGGGCTGTTTGTCTCTTTGGGGTGTTTGAGTCTGTTTAGTCTGTGTGTGTGTCTCTTTGGGCTGTTTGAGTCTTTTTGGTCTGTGTGTGTCTGTTTGGGCTGTTTGTGTCTCTTTGGGCTGTGTGTGTTTCTTTGGGCTTTGTGCGTCTCTTTGGGATGTGTGTCTCGTTTGACTGTTTGAGTCTTTTTGATCTGTTTGTGTCTCTTTGCGCTGTTTGAGTCTTTTTTTGGATGTGTTTGTCTCTTTGGGCTGTTTGTGTCTCTTTGGGGCTGTTTGTGTTTCTTTGGGCTATGTGTGTCTCTTTGGGCTGTTTGAGTGTTTTTGGTCTGTGTTTGTTTCTTTTGACTGTTTGTGTCTCTTAGGAGTCATGTGTGTCTCTTTGGGGTATGTGTGTCTCTTTGAGGTGTTTGAGTCTTTTTGGTCTGTATGTGTCTCTTTGGGCTTTGTATGTCTCTTTAGGCTGTCTGTGTCTCTTTTGCCCGTGTGTGTCTCTATGGGCTGTTTATGTGTCTTCGGGCTATGTGTGTCTCTTTGGGGTGTTTGAGTCATTTTGCTCTTTGTGAGTTTCTTTCGGCAGTTTGTGTCTCTTAGGAGCCATGTGTTTCTCTTTGAGCTTTTTTGGGGGGTCTGAGTCTTTTTTGCCTGTATGTGTCTCTTTGGGCTGTTTGATTCTGTTAGTTCTGTGTTTGTCTCTTTGGGGTGTGTTTCTCTTTGGGATGTCTGTGTCTCTTTGGGCTGTTTGTTCTCTTGGGGCTGTGTGTTTCTCTTTGGGCTGTGTGTCTCTTTGGGCTGTTTGAGTCTTCTTTTGTCTGTTTGTGTGTCTCTTTGTTCTGTTTGTGTCTTTTTGGTCTGTGTGCGTATCTTTGGGCTGTTTGTTTCTCTTTGGGCTGTCTGTGTTTCTTGGGGCTGTTTGTTTCTCTTTGGGCTTTGTGTGTATCTTTGGGCTGTGTGTCAATACGTTTAAGCAATAAATATCTTTAAGCTTAACCTGTCTTTATTTTTTAGAATAGTTCTATTGTAAGCAAGTAACAAACTCTTTCCTGAAGTCACCTCTTGGATACACAATGCAGAAACTTCATTTAAGAAACTATGAAAATATTGTAAGTAAGTAAGTAACAAATTCTTTCTTGAAGTCACCTCTTGGATACACAATACAGAAATCTCATTAAAGAAATTATGAAAAAAATGTAAGTAAGTAGAGTCTTTTTGGTCTGTGTTTGTCTCTTTGGGCTGTTTGTGTCTCTTTGGGCTGTGTGTGTTTCTTTGGGCTTTGTGCGTCTGTTTGGGGTGTGTGTCAATACGTTTAATCAATAAATATCTATAAGCTTAACCCGTCTTTATTCTTTAGAATAGTTCTATTGTAAGCAAGTAACAAACTCTTTCCTGAAGTCAACTCTTGGATACACAATGCAGAAACTTCATTTAAGAAACTATGGAAAAATTGTAAGTAAGTAAGTAACAAATTCTTTCTTGAAGTAACCTCTTGGATACACACTCTTAATTGTTTTCACGACTTAGATATACGATGTAGAAATTTAATTCAAGAAATTATGAAGAAATTCTCTGTAAGTAACAATTTCTTTCTTGAAGTCAACTCTTGAATATACAATACGAAAATTTCATTCAAGAAATTATAAAAATATTTGTAAGTAAGTAACAAACTCTTTTTGATTTCACCTCTTGGATTTACAGTACAGATACTTCATTCAAGAAAATATGAAAAAATCGCAATTAAGTAACTTTTTTTTCTCTTTATCACAAACAATTTTCACTTAGCTACACGATATAGAAATGTAATTCAAGAAATTATGAGAAAATTCTCAGTAAGTAATAATTTCTTTCTTGAACCCAACTCTTGAATACACAATATGGAAATTTCATTCAAGAATTTCATGACTTAGATACACGATGTAGAAGTTTAATTCAAGAAATTATGAAAAAATTATCAGTAAGTAAAAATTTATTTCTTGAAGTCAACTGTTGGATACACAATACGGAAATTTAATTTAATAAATTATGAAAAAATTTTAAGCAAGTAACAAACTCTTTCCTTAAGTCACCTCTTGGATACACAATGCAGAAACTTCATTTAAGAAACTATGAAAAAATTGTAAGTAAGTAACAAATTCTTTCTTGAAGTCACCTTTTGGATACACAATACAGAAATGTTATTAAAGAAATTATGAAAAAATTGTAAGTAAGTAGCAAATTCTTTCTTGAATTCACCTGCTGGATAAACGAAAAGACATTTCGTTCAAGAAATTATGACAAAATTCTAGGTAAGTAACAAACTCTTAATTGTTTTCACGACTTAGATATACGACGTAGAAATTTAATTCAAGAAATTATGAAGAAATTCTCACTAAGTAACAATTTCTTTCTTGAAGTCAACTCTTGGTTAAACAATACTGAAATTTCATTCAATAAATTATGAAAATAATTTCAAGCAAACAAACTCTTTTTTTTATTCCATATACTGAATGTACAGCACAGATACTACATTCAATAAACTATGAAAAAATAGTATGGAAGCAACTTTTTTTTTCTCTTTATACCAAAAACTTTTGACTCAGCAACACGATATTGAAATTTAATTCAAAAAATTATGAAAAAATTCTCTGTAAGTAACAATTTTTGTCTTGAAGTCAACTCTTGGATACACAATACGGAAATTTCATAAGTTTTTTTTCTTTTCTCTTTATCACAAACAATTTTCACTTAGCTACACGATGTAGAAATTTAATTCAAGAAATTATGAAAAAATTCCCAGCAAGTAACAAGTTCTTTCTTGAAGTCTATTCTTGGATACACAATACGGAAATTTCATTCAAGAAATTATGAAAATATTTGTAAGTAAGTAACAAGCTCTTTATTGATTTCACCTCTTGAATATACAGTACAGATACTTCATTCAAGAAACGCGATTAAACACGTTTAGAGTAGCAAGCTATTTGCTTGCCTTTCCTTGGCACCTTTCCAAACGAGCGGGGATTCTCACTGGTACCTACACATTGCGAAAAAGTAAGCAGTACGAAAATCTCTCATCGTTTTCAACCAGACTGGTTTTAGACAACACACTCACAGAAATGACACAACATACTATAGAGTACGAGACACACACATTTGACATCGACACACAATACAGAGATTCATAGTCAAGAGATTATCAAAAAGTTGCGGTTAGTATCTAGGTTCACTTAGAGTGGCGCGCCACTCTAAGTGAACCTAGATCAACCCAACTTTTTGGATATCTCTCTCACTATGACTCTGTTTGTGTGTCGTGTCAAATTTTGACTGCACGATGTCGAAAAAAGGCGTGCTATGTGTGTAGTTGTCATCCAATCTCTAAACTAGGTCAGAAATAGAGGCTGTTTCAAAGATCTAGAAAAAACCAGTCTGGTTGAAAACGTGGAGTTTTCGTACTGCTCACTTTTTTGCAATGTGTAGGAACCGGTGGGGAATCCCGCTCATTTGGAAAGGTGCCAAGGAAAGGCAAGCAAATACACGTAGTTTCAAAACGTGTTTAATCGCGTTTCTTGAATGAAGTATCTGTACTGTATATTCAAGAGGTGAAATCAATAAAGAGCTTGTTACTTACTTACAAATATTTTCATAATTTCTTCAATGAAATTTCCGTATTGTGTATCCAAGAGTAGACTTCAAGAAAGAAATTGTTACTTACTGGGAATCTCTACATCGTGTAGCTAAGTGAAAATTGTTTGTGATAAAGAGAAAAAGAAAAAAAAGTTATGAAATTTCCGTATTGTGTATCCAAGAGTTGACTTCAAGAAAGAAATTGTTACTTACTGAGATATTTTTCATAATTTCTTGAATTAAATTTCTACATCGTGTAGCTAAGTGAAAATTGTTTGTGATAAAGAGAAAAAAAAGTTAATTACTTGTGATTTTTTCATAATTTACCGATTTAAGTATCTGTACTGTATATCCAAGGGGTGAAATAAAAAAAAGAGCTTATTAATTGCCTACAATTTTTTCATAATTTCTTAAATGAAATTTCCGTGTTGTGTATCCAAGAGTTGACTTCAAGAAAGAAATTGTTACTTACTGAGAATTTCTTCATAATTTCTTGAATTAAATTTATACGTCGTATATCTAAGTCGTGAAAACAATTAAGAGTTTGTTACTTACCTAGAATTTTGTCATAATTTCTTGAAAGAAATGTCTTTTCGTTTATCCAGCAGGTGAATTCAAGAAAGAATTTGCTACTTACTTACAATTTTTTCATAATTTCTTTAATGCAATTTCTGTATTGTGTATCCAAGAGGTGACTTCAAGAAAGAATTTGTTGCTTACTTACAATTTTTTCATAGTCTCTTAAATGAAGTTTCTACATTGTGTATCCAAGAGGTGGCGTCGGGAAATAGTTTGTTACTTTCTTACAATTTTTTCACAATTTCTTAAATGAAATTTCCGTATTGTGTATCCAAGAGTTGACTTCAAGAAAAGAAATTGTTACTTACTGCGAACTTTTTAATAATTTTTTGAATTAAATTTCTAGATCGTGTATCTAAGTCATGAAATTCTTGAATGAAATTTCCATATTGTGTATCCAAGAGTTGAGTTCAAAAAAGAAATTTTTACTTACTAAGAATTTTTTCATAATTTTTAGAATTAAATTTCTTTATCGTTTATCTAAGAGAAAATTGTTTGTGATAAAGAGAAAAAAAAGTTACTTACTTATATTCTTTTCATAATTTCTTGAATAAAGTATCTGTACTATATATCAAAGAGGTGAAATCAATAAAGAGTTTGTTACTTACTTACAAATATTTTAATAATTTCTTGAATGAATTTTCCGTATTGTGTATCCAAGAGTTGACTTCAAGAAAGAAATTGTTACTTACTGAGAATTTCTTCATAATTTCTTAAATTAAATTTCTACATCGTATATCTAAGTCGTGAAAACAATTAAGAGTTTGTATCCAAGAGGTGACTTCAAGAAAGAATTTGTTACTTACTTACTTACAATTTTTTCATAGTTCCTTAAATGAAGTTTCTGCATTGTGTATCCAAGAGGTGACTTCAGGAAAGAGTTTGTTACTTGCTTACAATAGAACTATTCTAAAGAATAAAGACAGGTTAAGCTTAAAGATATTTATTGCTTAAACGTATTGACACACAGCCCAAAGAGAGGCACAAAGCCCAAAGAAACACACACTGCCGAAAGAGACACAAACAGCCCAAAGAGACAAACACAGACCAAAAAGACTCTACTTACTTACATTTTTTCATTATTTCTTTAATGAAATTTCTGTATTGTGTATCCAAGAGGTGACTTCAAGAAAGAATTTATTACTTACTTATTTACAATTTTTTCATAGTTTCTTAAATGAAGTTTCTGCATTGTGGATCCAAGAGGTGACTTCAGGAAAGAGTTTGTTACTTGCTTACAATAGAACTATTCTAAAGAATAAAGACGGGTTAAGCTTAAAGATATTTATTGATTAAAATTATTGACACACAGCCCAAAGAGACACACAAAGCCCAAAGAAACACACACAGCCCAAAGAGACACAAACAGCCCAAAGAGACACACGCAGACCAAAAAGACTCAAACAGCCCAAAGAGACACACAAACAGACCAAAAAGACTCAAACAGCCCAAAGAGACACACAGCCCAAAGAGACACACACAGCCTCAAGACACACAAACAGCTCAAAGAGACACAGACAGCCCAAAGAGAAACACAACCCAAAGAGACAAACACAGACCTAAAAGACTCAAACAGCCCAAAGAGACACATACAGACCAAAAGGACTCAGACACCCCACTTACTTACAAATATTTTCATAATTTCTTGAATGAAATTTCCGTATTGTGTATCCAAGAGTTAACTTCAAGAAAGAAATTGTTACTTACTGAGAATTTCTTCATAATTTCTTGAATTAAATTTCTACGTCGTATATCTAAGTCGTGAAAACAATTAAGAGTTTGTTAATTACTTAGAATTTTGTCATAATTTCTTGAACGAAATGTCTTTTCGTTTATCCAGCAGGTGAAATCAATAAAGAATTTGCTACTTACTTACAATTTTTTCATAATTTCTTTAATGAAATTTCTGCATTGTGTATCCAAGAGGTGACTTCAAGAAAGAATTTGTTACTTACTTACAATTTTTTCATAGTTTCTTAAATGAAGTTTCTGCATTGTGTATCCAAAAGGTGACTTCAGGAAAGAGTTTGTTACTTGCTTTCAATTTTTTCATAATTTCTTAAATGAAAGTTCCGTATTGTGTATCCAAGAGTTGACTTCAAGAAAGAAATTGTTACTTACTGAGAATTTTTTCATAATTTCTTGAATTAAATTTCTACATCGTGTATCTAAGTCATGAAATTCTTGAATGAAATTTCCATATTGTGTATCCAAGAGTTGACTTCAAGAGAGAAATTGTTACTTACTAAGAATTTTTTCATAATTTCTTGAATTAAATTTCTATATCGTGTAGCTAAGTGAAAATTGTTTGTGATAAAGAGAAAAAAAAGTTACTTACTTACGATTTTTTCATAATTTGTTGAATGAAGTATCTGTGCTGTATATCCAAGAGGTGAAATCAAAAAAAGAGTTTGTTACTTACTTACAAATATTTTCATAATTTCTTGAATGAAATTTCCGTATTGTGTATCCAAGAGTTGACTTCAAGAACGAAATTGTTACTTACTGAGAATTTCTTCATAATTTCTTGAATTAAATTTCTACATCGTATATCTAAGTCGTGAAAACAATAAAGAGTTTGTATCCAAGAGGTGACTACAAGAAAGAATTTGTTACTTACTTACTTACAATTTTTTTACAGTTTCTTAAATGAAGTTTCTGCATTGTGTATCCAAGAGTTGACTTCAGGAAAGAGTTTGTTACTTGCTTACAATAGAACTATTCTAAAGAATAAAGACGGGTTAAACTTAAAGATATTTATTGCTTAAACGTATTGACTCACAGCCCAAAGAGACGCACAAAGCGCAAAGAAACACACACAGCCCAAAGAGACACAAACAGCCCAAAGAGACAAACAAAGACCAAAAAGACTCTACTTACTTACAATTTTTTAATAATTTCTTTTATGAATTTTCTGTATTGTTTATCCAAGAGGTGAATTCAAGAAAGAATTTGTTACTTACTTACTTACAATTTTTTCATAGTTTCTTAAATGAAATTTCTGCATTGTGTATCCAAGAGGTGACTTCAGGAAAGAGTTTGTTACTTGCTTACAATAGAACTATTCTAAAAAATAAAGGCGGGTTACGCTTAAAGATATTTATTGCTTAAACGTATTGACACAGAGCCCAAAGAGACACACATAGCCCAAAGACACAGAAAGAGACCAAAAAGACTCACACAGCCCAAAGAGACACACAAAGCCCAAAGAGACAAACACAGACCAAAAAGACTCAAACAGCCCAAAGAGACACACAAACATGACCAAAAAGACTCAAACAGTCCAAAGAGACACACACAGCCTCAAGAGACACAAACAGCTCAAAGAGACACAGACAGCCCAAAGAGAAACACAACCCAAAGAGACAAACACAGACCTAAAAGACTCAAACAGCCCAAAGAGACACATACAGACCAAAAAAGACTCAGACACCCCAAAAAGCTCAAAGAGACACACATGGCTCCTAAGAGACACAAAAACCCGAAAGAAACACACATAGAGCAAAATGACTCAAACATCCCAAAGAGACACACATAACCCAAAAGAAACAAAAAAAGCCCAAAGAGACACAAACTGTTTAAACAGAGACACAGAGCCCGAAGAGACACACAAAGCCCAAAGAGACACATACAGACCAAAAAGATTCAAACACCCCAAAGAGACACACATTGCCCAAAGAGACACCCATGACTCCAAAGAGACACAAACATACTAAATGAAAACACCAACACAAAAATGGCACAAAAAGCCCACAGAGACAAAACTAGCCAACATAAACACAAACAGCCCCACTGAGACGCACACATCCAGCAGATACGAACTCTGCACAAAAAAGACACCCACTGACAAAAGAGACACACACAGATAACACCGACTCACAAACTAAAACGATCAACACATTTCCAAGATACGAAACACGAAACCGGAACCACACATAGCCCAAAGACAAACACATTGCCCAAAGTTAACCTCACCCACAACTAAGACTCAAAAGGTCCAAAAAGAAACACAAATAGACCAAAAAAAGACACAAACACCCCAATAAGACACACAGGTCAAAAGCAACGACATACATCCAGGATCAACAAAAAGCCCAAATAGAAACATACAGCCCAAAGAGAAACACATCCCAAAGAGACAAACACAGACCTAAAAGACTCAAACAGCCCAAAGAGACACAGAGAGACCAAAAAGACTAAGACACCACAAATAGACACACAGTCCAACGAGACAAACACAGCCTAAAGAGACACACAGATCACAAAGAGACACCCACAGCCCAAAGAGACACATACAGTTCAAAGAGACGTACACGGCCCAAAGAGACGCACACATCCAACAGAGAGACACAAAGCCCAAAACGACACAAACAGCCAAAAAAGGCACACACAGACCATAAAGATTCAAACTGCCCAAAGAGACACACAGCCTAAAGAGACACACAGCCCAAATAGACACACACAGTATAAAGAGACATACACACCGTCCTAAGAGACACACAAAGCCCAAAGAGACACACACACACAGCCCAAAGAGACAAAAACGCCCATACAGACACATACATACCAAAAAGATTCAAACACCCCAAAGAGACACACATTGCCCAAAGAGATGCACATGGCCTCTAAGAGACACAAACAGCCAAAAGAAACACACATAGACCAAAATGACTCAAACATCCCAAGAGACACATACAGCTCAAAGAGATGCACGGGACCCAAAGAGACTCACACATCCAACAGAGACACACAAAGCCCAAAACGATACAAAAAGCCAAAAATCACAAAACGACACAACCAGCCAAAAGAGGCACACACAGACCATACATATTCAAACTCCCCAAAGATACACACAGCCTAAAGAGACACACAGCCCAAAGAGACACACACCGGCTAAAGAGACATACACACAGTCTGAAGAGACACACAAAGCCCAAAGAGACACACACACACAGCCCAAAGAGACAAAAAAAACCCATACAGACACATACATACCAAAAAGATTCAAACACCCCAAAGAGACACACATTGCCCAAAGAGACAAACATGGCCTCTAAGAGACACAAACAGCAAATAGAAACACACACAGACCAAAATGACTCAAACATCCCAAGAGACACATACAGCTCAAAGAGAAGAATACGGCCCCAAGAGACGCACACATCCAACAGAGACACACAAAGCCCAAAACGACACAAAAAGCCAAAAGAGACAAACACAGACCAAAAAGATTAAAACTGCTCAAAGAGACACACAGCCTAAAGAGACACACATAGCCCAAAGAGACACACACACACAGGATAAAGAGACACACAACGCCAAAAGAGACACACCCACACCCCAAATACAAAAAAAACGCCCATACAGACACATACAGACCAAAAGATTCAAACGACCCGAAGAGACACACATAGCCCAAAGTGACACACACGACCCCTAAGAGACACAAACAGCCAAAAGAAAGACACACAGACCAAAATGACTCAAACAGCCCAAAGAGACAAACACAGCCCAAAAAAGACTCAAGCAGCCCAAAGAGACACAAACAGATCAAAAAGACTCAAACAGTCCAACGAGACACACAGCCCAAAGAGACGCACAAAGCCCAAAGAAACACACACAGCCCAAAGAGACACACACACCCCAAAGAGACAAACACAGACCAAAAAGACACAAACAGCCCAAAGAGACACACAAACAGACCAAAAAGACTCAAACAGTTCAAAGAGACACATTGCCCAAAGAGACACACACAGCCTCAAGAGACACAAACAGCTCAAAGAGACACAGACAGGCCCCTCATGCAAACAATTCTGAGTGTAGTCTACTATTCCTTAATTAGCAGCATCGTACATTTTGTTTAAATACTTATTTTTCATTTTCCAGATTCAAGATTTTTATTTAACACAAATGAATAGACAAGCTGAAGTATTTAAAACGAGCCAACATAGAGCTACGATCGCAATGAATGGTACTTGTTATACCTCCAAAATTGGATCCCCCTCCCCTCTCCTACCCTCCCCTGCCCCTCAGAAATGGGGGAACGAAGGGAACGTTAGATCCTATTTTAAATTGACAATACTTTTCAAACGTTACTTGTGTATTATACAGACCACATCGGAGAGGTAAAGCTAGGTCAAGTAACAAAGTACCTGAGTTAACAACCCCTTCGGGGTTACCTTAACTGTGGTTTTTTTTCTCCACCGTCATACAATCCAATCACTAATTAGAATCATTCACACTCCTATTATTCAAAACATTAATTAATATCGTTCATTGTCTACGTAAATTAAGTTATGGACAATACTGGTTTAGAAAAACTGGAATAAAATAATTGATTATATTGGCAGCTAAACAAGACGCGCCGGTCATGTATACCGTGAATTAGAAATCCGGTAAATTGTGTCAGAAAAACTTGAGCCAAACCAGATTATACCCACCTAACCAGATTGGACCTACCGAACCAGACTATACCCACCAGAAACCTGTTTGGTACGGGGGCGTACGCAAAGTATAAGGTGAATTAGAAATCCGGTAAATTGTGTCAGAAAAAACTTGAACCAAACCAGATTATACCCACCTAACCAGATTGTACCTACCAAACCAGATTGTACCTACCAGAAACCTGTTTGGTACGGGGGCGTACGCAAAGTATAAGGTGAATTAGAAATCCGGTAAAATGTGTCAGAAAAAACTTGAACCAAACCAGATTATACCCACCTAACCAGATTGTACCTACCAAACCAGATTGTACCTACCAGAAACCTGTTTGGTACGGGGGCGTACGCAAAGTAGTACCTTGATTACTACTCGCGCCTGAAAAAATTTGCCCGATTTTTGAAAAAAGCTGGAAACACCTCCTAAGAGTTATAGAACCTTAATGAAAATCAGAGAACCCTACTGTAGAGGTTTCAAGCTCCTATCTACAAAAATGTTTCTGTATTTTTTGCCAGAAGAAAGATCACGGATGCGTGTTTATTTTTTTTCCAGGGGTGACCTTATCGACGCAGTGGTCCTAAAATATCGTGGGAGGGCTCTTTCGAACGGAAACTAAAAGTTCTAGTGCCCTTTTTAAGTGGCCAAAAAAACGGAGAGCAACTAGGCCCCCTCCCACGCTCATTTTTTTCCCAAATCCACTCGATCAGAATTTTGAGATAGTCATTTTGTTATGCATGGTCAATAATATAATAAATATGTCTTTTAGGTTGAGTTAATCCCCCAAAGTCCTCGGGGGAAGGGCTGAAAGTTATGAACTCTACCCAATGTTTACATATAGTATTGGTTATTGGGAAGTATACAGCCATTTTCAAGGGGGATTTTTTCTGGTAGTGGGGGGGGGGTCGGGGGGCTATGTGGGAGGAACTTTTCATGTAGGAAGTCTTCATGGGGGAATGGACATTTGTATGAAGGGGGCGCCGGATTTTCCAGCATTATTTAAAAAAACGACCAGAAATTAAAAAAAAAACAAGTTTTTCAGCTGAAAGTAAGGAGCAACATCAAAACTTAAAACAAACAGAAATTATTACGTATATGATTGGGTTCGACCCCAGATCAATACCTCGCTCTTTAAGCCAAATATTTTTTGGTAGTTTCATAAGAGTTATTTATTCTAATTAACGGCTTTTTTGATTAAGGTGTCAATTTTTAAAGAATTGGAACAAAATACTAACTTTAGCGTAAAGACCTAGGTATTAACTAGGGGAGAACCCCTAATATGCTTATTAAAAATATATGAATATAGAAGTTCATTACGTAAGTTAATTCGTAATTTACGTATATTTATTACTAATAAAAACGTTCGTAAATAAAATTAAACAACTTTCGAGAAAGCCATTTAAAAAATAAAAGTAAAATTAATATGCACATTTTGTTTTAATTATTCATGTACGGTGAGCCAAAATCAAAACCTGTATTAATTCGAAAAACGTTCATAAATTAAATAAAAAAACAAGTTTTTTTTTTAAATTAACTCGACATTAAAACTTAAACGAACAGAAATCATTCCGTATAAGAAAGGGGCTGTCCCCTCCTCAACGCCTCGCTCTTTACGCTAAGGTTTGACTCTTTCTCAGAACTCTATTTTTTATTAAACAATAAAAAACTGCATAGCTTCCACTGTGCTGTTCCACATTTTCTAGATTTTATTAAACAAAAATTAAAGTCCAAAAATAAAACTTGCCTTCTTCTGAAGAACTGTAAACAGTTGTCGACAAGTTGTCGATAAGACAAACGCTCTGACGAACAATTTTCTTCGTCTGCAGAAAGAAGACACGCCAGGAAAATAATGATTGAAACCGCTTTTTCATTACTACAGATCGATCGGAAAGTATCCACATATTATATCGATCGGAAATCGATCGGAAAGCCTTATAGTATATTCCATCAAAACCACAAATTTAGAAAGACAGTACTGACCTACACGGGTAGACAAAGAATATGGAACAAGGAACAAGTACTGACAAAACCACTTGGTTGGCTAAACCATTCAGTGGACAACAAGTGCACAAATAAGGGGGAGGAAATTTTTGTTCGCACCGAGAATGAAGAGCCAGAAATCCTCTGCGGCAAACTTACTAGATAATTATATAAACCGTGGTACTGACGCACAAACTACTCTGATTAGTCAAAATAAGGATTTAAAACATCTTTGATCGATGCTATATTTAGAATATTATAAGGTGCAGTGAAGACAGTGGTCAGGTATGGTTCTGAAGCGTGGGTGCTTCGAAAAACGGAGGAGTATTTGCAATTTGTTTTCCAGGGAAATTGCCTACGAATTGTTTTAGGTAACCAACTGACAGACCGTATCTTAAAAACTATGCTCTACGCAAAATGTAGGTCAATCCCGTTTTCAAGAGATATAATGAGAGAAAAGTGGAGGACATATTCTGCGGATTAACGATGATAGATTACCCAAGATCGCCTTTGTTGGACAACCGTATAAGGTCAAACCGAAAAGCAGGTCTCCCCAAAAGGGGTGGGGAGCAATCTACATTAATGAAAAATATGTTATATAATGGAATATTACATTCCTTGAATGTAAAAAAAGGAAGTAAAAACCAATGGAACATAGGAAATTGGGAAAATTCAAGAACAAAATGTTAATTTGTATTATCAACAAACTGAAAAATAATTTTGTTTATTATTTCTTGATCGATTAGTTTTGGCACACAGTCTTCAAAAATCGCGTACACCATTTTGCTTTTCATGGATTTCCCAGCATTATTTGAAAAACGATAATCAGAAATTAATCTAAGAAAAAAAATTTTTTTAAACTAAGGAGCGACATTAAAAATTAAAACGACCAGAAATTATTCCGCATTTGAAAGGGACATCCCCTCCTTAACAACTCGCTCTTAACGCTAAATTTTCTTATTACTTTGAAAAGTAAAGTTCCGACAAAGAGTCGTACTTTAGCGCAAAGAGTGAGGCGATGAGGAGGGGGCAGCCTCTTTCATATACTGAATAATTTCTGGTCGTTTTAAGTTGTAGTGTTGCTCCTTACTTTCAGTTGAAAGAACATTGTTTTTTTTTATTTTTTATGTGAAGGTTCAGAACACGTGTATAGCGTAGAAATGAACTAAGTACCCTAAGACCCTTTGCATACCGGGCACTGCTCATTTTTTCTGTTTCTTTGATTCTGTGGAAGCCTTAAAGCACACTCTCCATGAGATTCTAGACCTTGCTGCTACTGATATTTAACCCATGGTCCTAAATTACTAACCAGAGGTCAATAACAATTTTGTTAGGAACCAAGATGGTGAATTCTGTCAAGTAAGACTGTCAAGAGCCAAGAACAATAATTAACTTACCGCCAAAAAAGTCTTTGATAAAACTGAAAAACAGAAAATTGTAATTAGAAATGACTTCATTACTCCTATTCTTTCCTCCGTTAATTTTTTTTTTGAATGAAGGTATAATCCAGAACTATATATAGGAAATGATAAGATAATTTTCTTTTGGGATTGATGACACGCATTGGATTAGAAAAAGAAAACAAAGATATCCATAAAATATTAATGACTGATTTGATTCACAATGGAATTTTCTTACAAAGAGGTTAATTCAAAGTATTAAGTTCGCCTAGATAGAACTGAGGGGAAAATGGCAAATCAATCAGCACGGAAGAAAGTCAATAGTTAAGTGCAAATAATATTTGTCTATTTCTATTGCGACATAATGATTTTTCAATTACTGATAAGAATTTCATCACCAAAACAAATATTTACCTTTTTTCTTTTTATATTGTTAATTTCTACTTCCCTTTTTTTGACAGAGATTAGATTTTAAGTTTACTTCAATTAGATAAGATGTGGATGGATTTAGCTAAGGTAATCTGGATGTAAGACATGAATCAAGTTACACGACTTATTTCATTCAGCAGTACAAAAAAAACCAAAGCTATCAAATTAAAACTTAAGATTGACCAGCCCTAGGTCTGTTCATTCCTAAAACAGTGAAATTCGAAGATTTTTCTTTTTGTTTTCTTAAAATTGTGAATATTTAGGATAGTACCACATTTTTGTCATTGTTGTCACGTTGAAAATAAATAGATTTGACATTGCGTTTTCTCCGTAAAAATTCAAGCATTAACTTCTTGTTGATTCTCAATGACACCTAGACAACATGACAAATAGACAATATGAAAACTCCATGATATCATACTCAACGAAAAGCTATTTCTTCTTTAGCTGTTTGGTTCCATATGTTTTTAGTTTGTTTTTTTTACTGATCTTTTATCCACATTTCTTTTTCTTTAATTTGGTGTCTGCTTCTATGAAAACTGCAAACTCTGTGTGAAGATCCTGTTCTACTAAAAAATAAATTCCCCCATATTTCCTGATTTATATGTATATGTTTATGTTTTTATATGTTTGTAGGTTTATGTTGTTGTATATGAATACATAATATATATATATATATATATATATATATATATATATATATATATATATATATATATATATATATATATATATATATATATATATATATATATATATATATATATATATATATATATATATATATAGCAGTATCTAAATTTTCTTTGTAGTGAAACTATAATTGTCTTGACCAATCTTGGTAAAAACTAATAAATTAAACTGAATATTTTATGTATAGTGATATTAATTCCTGAAAGCTCATCAGTTCAATATTTTACTGTAATTTTAATATTTATCTTCAATATTAAGTACAAAAGAAAACATTTGTAATATAATTCGTTTTCAGTAAACCGCCAATGACGCAGTAGGGTTTAGGCTTTTGCGTTGAGACGATACCCAAACTCTTGTTTGTAGTTATTTTTATTCGTTTCAAACTTGATTTGCATATTCAATTTAATTTTCACTTGTTTTAAGATTTATTTATTCATTTACATTAATATATATTGTATGTTTGTTCGCATTGATCGTTTATTTTATTTCTGTTCGTTTTAAGTTTCATTTAAACTTTAATAGCAAACTATTTTTTTTCGTTTTAAGCTTAATTTTCATATTCAATCTAAGCATTACTCGCTTTAAGATCTATTTATTCATTTATATTATTACTTGTTGTGTGTTTTTTGCTATGATTGTTTATTTAATTTCTGTTCTCGTTTTGGGTTTCATTTATTCTCAACAGGTATTTGCGTTTACTTAGCTTAAGTGTAAAATGGCGTTTAACTTTATTTGAAAACTCATTTTTTAGTAAGTTGTTTTAATTAATTTCTTTCATTTTTGATAAAAAAATGGTTAATGTTTTTATTAAATGGAGGTGGGGGGTTGCTTACTTTCAGATTATTCTTGACTTTAAAAAAAGGATCTAGAACTTTCAATTGAAATCGAATGAGGTTTTTTTCAAAGTCTATACGATAACCTCTTTGATAAAAACCTTATATATGAACAATAGACAGCTTGCATAACTTGTGGACAGCGATTGACAACAATGTATGGATTGAAAAAATAGCAAGTTTAATTAACGCAATCTTGCGTTAATTAAGTAAATTACATTACTTTATATATATATATATATATATATATATATATATATATATATATATATATATATATATATATATATATATATATATATATATATATATATATATATATATATATATATATATATATATATATATATATATATATATATATATATATATATATATATATATATATATATATATATATATATATATATATATATATATATATAAGGGGGGGCCCTCGCCCTTCCCATGGATCCACCACTGCCTAACACTCTCTGTTTCTTTCCTTGTTAGGGAGGAGAGCAGATGCCTAATAGGTGTGTGTTAATACCAAAACATTCTAACTCTCATTGGGCCTTCAGGTTTAAACAGAATTAGTTCAAAGGAAGAGGTTGGGAGAAAGGGCGTGGGGGGGTTATTTGCCCTTCGATCAATTTTGACTCTTAAGAGCTGGACCAGAACTTCCAATTTCCAATCAAATGAGCCCTCTCTGAAGTTTATACGAGAGTCCCTTCCTGCCCCTGGGCCCTGGGGGGTTTTGTCAACGCCAGAGTTTTTTTACTTAACCTTTCAACTATTTTTAACAAAATGGCATTTTTAACCCTTGCATATAAAGCAGCTCTGGGAGGAAAATAATAAAAAAATATTGAAGCTATATAAGATTTATTCATCTATTTATGTTTGCACCGGTTATCTTTATGTTTGTAAGATAGTTAATTTTAATTTCTGTTCGTTCGGGTTTTTGTTTATTCTTTAACAGTAATTTCTGGTCTTTTTGAGTTTTAACTATAATAGGAATTAATTTCTGCTGGTCCTGAGTTCAATATGGCTCTTTACTCTTCTTAGAAAACTTATTTTTATGTAAGTTTTTTTAATTAATAATAATAATATAACATTGAAGCCTTATGGCCTTTGCTGTCATCTTAATTACATGCCTCTGAAAAATTATACCTGATTTTTTCACGCAACAATGAATGGATCGAAATAATAGCTTCTAAAAACAGTAGCCAGGTTATTCCATTTGTTGATGCAGAAAGAAAAGGATCGTTTTGATTAGACCATTTTTAAAGATAATTTCTTAAACCACATTGGCCTGACATCAGATAAAGAAAGAAAAACGAGCAAAAATGGGGTTTTTATAGGCCAAATGAAAATGCTGAAAAAACAAAGCGAATATTTCGAGAGGACAAACGCCTCTCTTCTTCAGCGCGAAACGAAATAATGTATCCAAGGAAAGCGCCGAAGAAAAAAACAACAAAAAACAAACGCGGAAAGTCAATGTTAAAAGAACCTAAAAACCAAAGAAAAAACCAAAAACTTAAAAGATGAATAAAAGTCAAAAATTAAAAGAATTAAAACCAAATACCTAACAACCATAAAAGCGAGTTATTCGCCAATATCTGCGATTTGCACAAAATCCAAAAAAATATGAACTGCCCTCGACGGATACTAGCGAACAACTGACAAAGAAAAGGAAGCAATTCATTCACTCCAAAACAAAACGAACCAGCAATTAAATAAGTTGGAGAACTATGTCATTTGATTTCGAATTTTAATTAATGCATTTCTTTCAGACACCCTTTGAGACCTAAGGGGTTGTTCACGTGTTTGATTAGATGACTGGGAAAGTGGTTCAAGGTTTATTTTAGGGATTACTAAAGTATCGGCTTCTCTTTTGAGAAAACCGAAATATGACTCGTTTATTCTTAAATCACCAGAATCTCTGTTTAAAGCTAGACCTAAATGTTTGTATTTATAAATTTCAACAGCTTCTCTGTAGTGCTGGACAATACCTTTGTCATGCGAAATAAGGCTAGCTTGATTAAACAAAATAGTATGGTCTGGTTTTTCAAAACTGTGCTCTGCAAGGGCAGAGTCAAAATTTTCTGTTTTTTTTTCGCTTTTTAAGTGTATTATTAATTGAACTAGAGTGCTGAGTAAATCTATCCTTGAGTCGCTGATCAGTTCTTCCGATATGCCAAAGACAATACGAACAAGGAATTCTGTAGACACCGGAGTTTCCACCTATCGGGATAGGGTCTTTACCTTGATAAATTTGGGACCTGATAGTTTTTCTGGGTCTATAATAAGTTTAAATGTTATTTTTCCTTAGATTTTTTGAAACGTGGTCTGAAACCCCTTTAACGTATGGGAGACCAAGATAAACTGAATTTTTCCTTTGATTTGTGTTTTCTGTGGAACTATCTGATAATCTTTTAATGCGTTTTGCAATTACAGAATTTATTAAACTAATTGGATAACCATTCAAAAATAAAATATCTCTAAGGTGGTTGAGCTCTAAATCCAAGAAGCGTGTTGAACAAACTTTCAATGCTCTATCAACTAGAGAAGTGACAACACCTCTTTTCACAGCAGGAGAATGATTAGAGGAATAACTTAAGTAACGGTCATTATGTGTGGGTTTTCTATAGACACCAAACTCGAAACATGAATCATTTCGGTGCACCAGAACATCTAAGAAAGGAAGACGCCTCTCTATCTCTGATTCCTGAGTAAATTTGAGTTTTGGATCCAAGGAGTTGAGCAAGTGAAGAAAAGAACCCAGAGACTCGTCAACATGCTCCCACAAAATAAAAAATATCATCTTTAAAACGAACCCAAAATTCAGGTTTACAAAACTTTGCAAAGTAGCCCTTTCTTCAAGGTCTTCCATGAAGATATCAGCCTGTATTGGAGAAAGGGGCCACCCATGGAGAGCCCATATTTCTGTCTATAAAAACTGCCTATATAATGGAAGTAAAAAGAATTTCTGTTACAAAGGGCTATAAGTGAAAGAAGTGTCTGATTCAAAAGAGTAGATTTTTCTGATATAGATGAGTTAGAATTAAGTTTATACTTCAAATTCAGTTCGGCCTTTTGAGGATCACAATTGGTATACATTGAATCTGCATCAAAACTGCCAATTCTTGTATTTGGTTTAACCGAAACTTGCTTTACCTTGGAAACAAAATCAGCGGAATTTTTAATATAGGATTTTTCAGCCTGAATTAGTGGGCGAAACACAACTGATAAGAATTTCCCTATTTTTGCTGTAGGAGAATTAAAAGAAGAAACAATGGGTCGAAGTGGATTACCGGGATTATGAACTTTAGGAAGACCATAAAAGCGAGGGGCGTGCATCCGCGTGGGTAAAATCTTTTGTACAACTGATCTGTAATTTCACCTTTTCCTTTTAGATAAGAAAGCTCTTTTCGGACTTCCTGGACAAAGTTTTCTGTGGGATCGGTAGCTAATTGTACATATGTGTTAGAATCATTTAAAATTTATCTGACTTTTTTGTCGTAATCATCTGAATCTAATACAACAACAGTATTGCCTTTATCGGCTTTCGTAATAATCCTGGAATAATCTTTAAGTAGTCCGTGTAAGACCAAGTGATCATTTTTACTACAAATGTTTTAATTTGGATTATTAACAGAAGGCGAATCCAACAAGGTTTCAACAAATTGTGGTCTAACCTCAGCATTAATTAAAATCCGAAATCAGATAACATAGTTCTCCAACTTATTTAATTGCTGGTTCATTTTGTTTTTGAGTGAATGAATTGCTTCCTTTTCTTTGTCAGTTGTTCGCTAGTATCCGTCGATGGCAGTTCATATTTTTTTGGATTTTGTGCAAATAGCAGATATTGGCGAATAGCTCGCTTTTATGGTTGTTAGGTATTTGGTTTTTAATTCTTTTAATTTTTGGCTTTTATTTAATTTCACTAATCTTTTATAGTTTTTGGTTATTTCATTAGTTTTGTGGTTCTTTTCACATTAGCTTTCCGCGTTTGTTTTTTGTTGTTTTTTTCTCGGACGTTTTCCTTGAATATGTTTTTTTGTTTTGCGCCTAAGAAGAGAGGCCTTTGTCCTCTTAAAATATTAGCTTTGTTTTTTCAGTATTTTCCTTTGGACTATAAAACCCTATTTTTGCTTGTTTTTCTTTCTTTATATAGACCATTTTTTGGATTTTTTGTGCAACAATAATGTAGCAATTGTCGCAAATTATGTATTTTAACCTTATTTTAAGTATGGCTGTAATTTTAAGTATTTTATAAGAGATTTACTATGTGTTCTTCCCATACAAAACTTCACCTTATTAAAGTCTTTTGAGTGGGGGGGGGGGGGGGAGCAGCGTAGTTGGCATAAAGAAGAAAACTTTAGCGTAGACAGTAGGAGAGGGGGAGGGTGAGGTTGGAGACTCATCCAATACGGGGCGGAACTTCACTTATCTCCTTCGTTCCCGATTTAGGAGATTCAAGAGACTCTTTGGGCTGTAGAATATTGGACCGTTTGAGCTGTGGAAGACGTTAAAATACTCAAAAATACTTATATTTTTAGTTATTGCAGGATTGTGTTCATAGATTGTGGAATGGTGAGCCCCCCGGGCCATGACTTGGGTGAGCCTCAACTCATAATATGCAATTTTGACTAATTATTCCGTGTTGTGTGCATATATTATTCTATATATGTTATTTTGAATTATACTTTTATCGCATTTCGTTCATTTTTAAGCCTTGAGATAAAAACTGAAACCTTAGCGCAAACAGTGGTGGGGGGAATTCTCCCCCCTCACATGCATAATTGAGCTGCCACAGAGAAAGTAATACAAATAAAAATAATCTGTCTTTTGAAAAACGAAAATAATTGTCTAAAGGAACCTGAAGTGCTATCTCTGACATTTCCGTTGATTATTTATTCCCGTTACTTTCAGATGTAAAATTTAGGATATTATCGAATGGGTTTAGTTGTCCCCTCTCTGAATAATTCGCACTTGGAAAACTCATCCCCTGGGAAATTCCTCCTCCTTCCAAGAACATTTTCTTCTTCTGCTGATAATTCCCCGCGTTAAATTCCACCCAGCTGAAATTTCCCAGACGTGGAATATGCTCCCAAACATATTCCCCTCAGATAATTTCGGATATTCATAAAAATGGAAGCTGAAATATCTACTCAACTTTTTAGGTCAGAAGCAATTATATAGCGTTACCTAAGGAAAGAGCAAGAAGGGTTCAATGAATTAACACTTCTTTATTTTTCCAAGGGCACTTTATGTGGAAGAGGTTGTCACATAAACTTTGGAATGTGGTTCATTTAATTGCAAATTCAAATTTATAGTGCCCTTACACCAGGGGCGGATCCAGGGTTTTCTTAGGGGGGGGCAAAATAGGTTTATCCGATAAACTTGCGTGAGGAGCAAGTTTAATTAACGCAATATTGCGTTAATTAAGGAAATTAAATTACTTTCGACTACGTTAGGGGGGCGACTAGTTGCCCTCCAATCTCTTTTGACTCTTAGAAAGTGAACAAGAACTGTCAATTTCCAATCAAATGAGCCCTCTCTAAAGTTTATACGAGTATCCCATCCATAAAAAATAATATGAAGGATTCGGATAATCCTTAAATTACAACCCTTGCCCTGAGGGCTGTGAGGGAGTTGTCATCCTCAAAGACCTAATTTCCAGAACTTAAAACTACGTTTAATAAAATGATATGTCTCAAAATTTTGATTGGATGTGTTGGGAGAAAGGGTGGGCGTGAGAGGGGGGTTAGTTGCCCTCAAATCAATTTTGACTATTTAAAAAGGCACTAGCCCTTTGAATTTCCAATCGAATGAGCCTTTTTTGAAGTTTCTACGACAGCGCCTTCTATAAAAACCTTATATGCTCCCAGGGTATAACTTAAAACCCTTGCCTTGAGGGTTGTGGGGGAGTGTCCTCCTCAAAAACATATTTTCTATCTGGAAATCAACTACGCTGAACAAAATGGCTATCTAAAAATTTTGATTGGATGTGTTTGGGGGAATGATGGGCGTGGGGGGGGCTGGTTGCCCTCCAATCACTTTTGACTATTAAAAAGGGCACTAGCCCTTTGAATCTCCAATCGAATGAGCCTTTTTTTAAGTTTCTACGACAACGCCTTCTATGAAAACCTTATATGCCCCCAGGGCATAACTTAAAATCCCTGTCCTAAGGGTTGTGGGGCAGTATCCTCCTCAAAAACGTATTTTCTATGTGGAAATCAACTACTCTGAACAAAATGGCTTTCTCAAAATATTGATTGGATGTGTTTGGGGGAATGATGGGCGTGGGGCGGGGGCTAGTTGCCCTCCAATACCTTTCGACTATTAAAAAAGGCACTAGCCCTTTGAATTTTTAATCGAATGAGCCTTTTTTGAAGTTTCTACGACAACACCCTCTATAAAAACCTTATATGCCCCCAGGGCATAACTTAAAACACCTGCCCTAAGGGTTGTGGGGGATTGTCCTCCTCAAAAAAATATTTTCTATCTGGAAATCAAGGTTTTGAACTTTTCGCGGAAAAGAAGTTTTTCTCTTCTAAATCTTAAATGTAAAAAATTCACACAAATAAAACCGTCGCAGAATTATGTGAATGTCTTAGAATTATCCGTCTTATCATTTTAATAGTGTATGTAAGGTTATATAAGTTTTTTCTTTTCTTTTAGCTAGAAATAGTGAAGTACCGTTCTTCCTAAGAGCCCATCTCCCTGACTTAATGTGAAGTAACTATGCTTCTGCAAATTATATATTATATATTATATAATTATATAATATATATTATATATTATATTATATACTATATATATATTATATATATATATATATATATATATATATATATATATATATATATATATATATATATATATATATATATATATATATATATATATATATATATATATATATATATATATATATATATATATATATATATATATATATATATATATATATATATATAGATATATACATATATATATATATATATATATATATATATATATATATATATATATATATATATATATATATATATATATATATATATATATATATATATATATATATATATATATATATATATATATATATATATATATATATATACATATATATATATATATATAATATATAATAGTCGAAAGTGATTGGAGTGTGACTAGACCCCTCCCCCCCCCCATGCCCATCATTTCCCCAGACACATCCAATCAAAATTTTGAAATAGCCATTTCGTTCAATTTGGAGGATTTCCAGATTTAAAATTTGTTTTTAAGGAGGGTGCTCCCCCATAGCTCTTAGAGAAAGCGTTTTAAGTTATGCCCTGTGGGTATATAAGGTATTTAAAGAAGGCGCTGTCGTAGAAAATACAAAACAGGCTCATTCTATTGGAAAGTCCGAGGGCTGGTGCCCTTTTAATAGTCAAAAGTGATTGGAGTGCAACTAGTCCCCCCCCCACGCCCATCATTTCCCCAAACACATCCAATCAAAATTTTGACATAGCCATTTTGTTCAGCGTAGTTGATTTCCAAATAGAAAATATATTTTTGAGGGGGACACTCCCCCAGAATCTTCAGGGTAAGGGTTTTAAGATATGCCCTGGGCATATAAGGTTTTCATAGAAGGCTTTGTCGTAGAAACTTCAAAACAGGCACATTCAATTGGAAATTCAAAGGGCAAGTGCCCTTTTTAATAGTCAAAAGTGATTTGAGGGCCACTAGCCCCCCCCCCACGCCCATCATTTCCCCAAACACATCCGATAAAAAATTTGAGATAGCCACTTTGTTCAGCGCAGTTGATTTCCAGATAGAAAATATGTTTTTGAGGAGGACAATCCCGAATTATAGAAGGCTTTGTCGTAGAAACTTCAAAAAAGGCTCATTCGATTGCAAATCCAAAGGGATAGTGCTCCTCAAAAACTTTTTTATAGTCGAAAGTGATTGGAGGGCAACTAGCCCCCCCCCCACGCCCACTATTCCCCCAAACAAATCCAATCAAACTTTTGAGATAGCCGTTCTGTTAAGCGTAGTTGATTTCCAGATAGAAAATATGTATTGAGGAGGACATTCCCCCAATCCTCTCAGGACAAGGGTTTTAGGTAATGTCCTGGGGCAATATAAGGTGTTCGTAGAACGTATTTTCGTAATAACTTCAAAAAAGGCTCATTCGACTTGAAAACTATAGAGCTAGTACCCTTTGTACTTGTCATAAGGGTTTGGAGGGCAACTAGCCCCACCCCCCACGCCCATCATTTCCCCAAACACATCCGATAAAAATTTGAGATAGCCATTTTGTTCAGCGTAGTTGATTTCCAGATAAAAAAATATGTTTTTAAGGAGGACAATCCCCCACAACCCTCAGGGAAAGGGTTTTAAGTTATGCCCTGGGGGCATATATGGTTTTTATAGACGGCGGTGTCGTAAAAACTTCAAAAAAGGTTCATTCGATTGGAAATTCCGAGGGCTAGTGCCCTTTTTAATAGTTGAAACTGATTCGAGGGCAACCAACCCCCCTCTCACGCTGATCTTTTCCCCAAACACACCCAATCAAAATTTTAAGACAGCCATTTTATTAAACGTAGTTTTAAGTTCTGGAAATTAGGTCTTTGAGGATTACAACTACCCCAAAGTCCTCAGGGCAAGGGTTGTAATTTAAGGATTCTCCGAATCCTTCATATTATTTCTTATGGAAGGGATGCTCGTATAAACTTTAGAGAGGGCTCATTTGATTGAAAATTGAAAGTTCTTGTTCACTTTTTAAGAGTCAAAAGAGATTGCAGGGCAACTAGCCCCTCTCCCTCCTCCACGCCCTAAATGCATCAGATAAAAATTTTTATATAGACATTTTGGTAAAATAGTTCAAAGTTCTGATAACAAAAAACTCCGGTGTCGAAAGAGCCCACCAAGGCCCAGAGGTAGGCGTTGTAAGTTATGGGGCATAAATTATTAAGGGGGGTTTATAACTTATGGGAAGGGATTTTGTATGGGAAGAACACATAGGAAATCTATTATAATTATCCAATTATAAAGTTAAAATAAATACTCTGTGATAGATGCAAAATTGCTTTGGCACACAAATTCCTATTAAGGTCAATTCCAATCCGTCTTGATCCCTTTGTGTCAGCAAGTGAAATGGTCTAAACCCCCTTATTGGAGCTATTTTTTCAATCCATTCATTGTTGTCAATCGCTGTCCACAAGTTATGCAAGCTGTCTATCGTTCATATATAAGGTTTTTATCAAAGAGGTAATCGTATAGACTTTGAAAAAAGTCTCATTTGATTTAAATTGAAAGTTCTAGATCCGTTTTTTAAAGTTAAGAATAATCGGACAGTAAGCACCCCCCCCCCCCATGCCATAAAAAATGAAACTTTTTGTAATAAAAAACTAAAAAAAATTAATTTAAAAAAAACTTTCCTAAAAATAATTTTTTAAAATAAAAGTAAAGGCCACTTTAAAATTAAGATAAGGATATAAAAATACGTTTTAAAATTCAAACTAAAAACGACCAAAAATTACTATTAAAGAATAAATGAAACCCAAAAAGAACATAAATTAAATAAACAATCATAGCAAAAAACATACAACAAGTAATAATATAAATGAATAAATAGATCTCAAAGCGAGTAATGCTTAGATTGAATATGAAAATCAAGCTTAAAACGAAAACAAATATTTTGCTATTAAATTATAAATGAAACTTAAAACGAACAGAAATTAAATAAACAATCAATGGGAACAAACATACAATATATATTAATGTAAATGAATAAATAAATCTTAAAACGAGTAAAACTTAAATTGAGTATGCAAATCAAGTTTGAATCGAATAAAAAAAAAACTAAAAACAAGAGTTTGGGTATTGTCTCACTGCAGAAGATGAAGGTGTCCTTACACCTTCCCCCCCACGCCCATCATTCCCCAGAACACACTCACTAAAAAATTTGATACAGCTGTTACGTGCGGCGGAGATGCTTTCCAGACATATAATATATTTTTGAGGAGGTTACTCCCCCACAACACACAGGCTATGGTCTTCAAGTTTTGCCCTAAGAACTCATAAGGTTTTTATTGAATGTGTGGCTATAAGATCTTCTTGACGGGTTCTTTCAATTGGAAATTCCAAGGACTAGTGTCCTATTTAATAGTCAACATCGAGCGGGGGAGACCTAGCCCTCCCCCACGACCATTAATTCCCCCAACACAACCAAAAAAAATATTGAAAAGTCCATTTTTTTCCCTGTCGTTGATTTACGGAGAATTAATATATTGTTAAGGTGGACACTCCCCCAGAACCTTCAGAGCAAGGGTTTTAAGATATGCCCTGGGTTCATATAAGGTTTTTATAGAAGCTGTTGTCGTAGAAACTTCAAAAAAGGCTCATTCGATTGGAAATTAAAGGGCTAGTGCCCTTTTTAATAGTCGAAAGTGATTGGAGTGTGACCAGCCCCCTCCCCTCCCCCCAACGCCCATCATTTTCCCAAACACATCCAATCAAGATTTTCAGATAGCCATTTTGTTCAGTAGGTTTTAGGCAGAAGCCTAAAACCTACTGCGTCATTGGCGCTTTACTAAAAACGAATTATATCACAAACGTTTTCTTTTGTACTTAATATTGAAAATAAATATTAAAATTACAGTAAAATTTTGAACTGATGAGCTTTTAGCATTTAATATCATTATGCAACAAATATTCAGTTGAATCTATTAGTTCTTTTCAAGATTGGTCAAGACAAATATTGTTTCACTACAAGCAAAATTTGGATACTGCCCCCTTCTTTAACTGTAAAACCTAAAGCCTTCTGCGTCATCGGTGCTTCACTGAAAACGAATAACTCGTATATTACAAATTTATTATTTTCCAGTTCTTTGAGCATTGAAAATTAAAATAAAAATTACAGTGGAAAAAATCTTGAACTGATGGATCTTTCAACAATTAATATCATTATATATCTAATTTTCAATTTGATTTTGTTTATACTTTCCAAGACTGTTCAAGACATATAGTTTTGCCATTTTTTTAACTCTTCCATTTTTTGTAACTAATCGTGTTAGTTTGTTATGAAAACATTTTATGGCTTCTAGGCATTTCTATTTGAGTGGAAAACTGCACCTCAAACTTTGTGGAACATGCATTTTCTTGCATGAAACACCAAAATATAATAAAATGTTAAGTTTCGGAGTGTTCCACCACTCGCAAGCAAGGGCCATTGGTATTTTTGAATCCGCATGGTCAATTTAGGGGGTGGAGGGTAGGTTAATTCTCGTATCAGCCCCATTGCGTATGGGTTCACATTTTCAACACCTGGCGTCCGAAAATATTAAAGTGAAAATATTTCAAAGAATTGTTTTCAGTAAAGCGCCAATGACGCAGTAGGTTTTAGGCTTCTGCAGTGAGACGATACCCAAACTCTAAATGAAACCCAAACCGGACAAAAATTAAAATAAATATTAGAGTCAAACTCAAAACGAGCATAAATTAATGTGAGTGGGGTTCAAAATCCCTGTGCTTTCTAAAAGCCAGAATATAATTTTTACTTTTCTGGAAAAAAAAATTCAAATGAGTTAACTGAAAAAAAATTTGCATTGTCAATTTAATATACATATACTGATGTTTATTCCCTAGAAACTTCATTAATTTTTATTTCTTAAAGTTACAAAAGTGAAAACATTCCAGAGAATTGTTTTCATTAAAGCGCCAATGACGCAGTGGGTTTTAGGCTTCTGCAGTGAGACGATACCCAAAACTCTTGTTTGTAGTTATTTTTATTCGATTCAAACTTGATTTGCATATTCAATTTAAGTTTCACTCGTTTAAGATTTATTTATTCATTTACATTAAAATATATTGTATGTTTGTTCGCATTGATTGTTTATTTAATTTCTGTTCGTTTTAAGTTTCATTTATACTTTAATAGCAAAATATTTGTTTTCGTTTTAAGCTTGATTTTCATATTCAATCTAATCATTACTCACTTTAAGATCTATCTATTCATTTATGTTATTGCTTGTTGTATGTTTTTTCCTATGATTGTTTATTTAATTTCTGTTCATTTTGTGTTTCATTTATTCTTTAATAGTAATTTCTGGTCGTTTTGAGTTTTAATTTTAACAGATCTTTGTGTCTCCTGAGCTTAATTTTAAAACGGGCTTTACTTTTATTTGAAAATCTTTATTTCGGTAAGTTTTTCTCAATTAAATTCAAGTAAATGGAGTGTTTCCTACTGCGTCAGATTGGTTTCAACTTATTTAAGTCGATGTATTTTGTCCAGTCTTCCTCTTGATTACGTTGGCTATTTCACAATTATGATCGATCCAACTCCCAAGGTACTTAAAATCGTTGACCAGTTCAATTGCTTTATCTTTGCATTCAGTGTCAGCAGAGAGTCAGATGTAAGCCATGCTCTTTGTCTTAATGACATTCACAGTAGCCCCACTTTTTCGGCCTTTTCATCTATGGTGTCGAGTAGCAGCTGGAGTCGCTGTTTCGCTTCTCTAAGAAGAACAAGATCGTTAGCAAAGTTCAAGCCAGATACCTGTTGGATGCAAATCTTTACTCCAGAGTCCGAAGACTACCTCAGAGTGTAGTCCATAACAATAACAAATAGGGATAGGACACGTCCGCGTTCGACACCAGACATTATCATAGGCAGCGCAATAGCGCTGCCTAAGGAAAGAACGATGTTGGCACAATGTATTATTTTTTTTTCTTGGTCTTAGACCAGGGCACTTCGTATCGAAGGAGCTGTCGTAGAAACTTCGAAAAGGGCCATTCGATTGGAAATTCGGAGTGGTTAGTGCCCTTTTCAATAGTCAAAAGTGATTGGAAGGCAACTAACACCCCTTCCACGCCCATCATTTCCCGAAACACATCCAATCAAAATTTTGAAATAGCTATTTTGTTCAGCGTAGTTGATTTCCAGATAGAAAATATGTTTTTGAGGAGGTCACTCCCCCACAACCCTCAGGGCAAGGGTTTTAAGTTATGCCCCGGGGGCATATAAGAACGATGTTGGCACAATGTATTATTTTTTTTTTCTTTAGACCAGGACACTTCTCATCGAAGAAGTTGTCGTAGAAACTTGGAAAAGGGCTCATTCAAATTGAAAATTGGAGTGGCTTGTGCTCTTTTTAATAGACGGAAGTGAATGGAAGGCAACTAACACCCCTTCTTGACTTACTTGACTTGAGGCTCCTGTCGAGGGTTCGGAGTAGAGAATGATGAGACTAGGTGCCTCCAGGTTAACCTATCGCTTGCCAGGCTCACAGCTGCTTCCAGCGGGATGTGGGCTTGGGTGAGGAATTCATCGGCTTTGTCTTTCCACCTAGTGGTTGGGTGTCCTCTGGGTTACTTCAATTCGTGTAGGTTTGGGTCGACTTCGAATGCGACCCGTACTGGGGCGTCACGTGACATGCAAAGGAGGTGGCCCTACCTCCGAACAGTACGCTGGGCGAGCTGCGTCGAGAAAGGAGTTTGAGCGGTACGTGACATGAGAGCCTGGTTGCTAACGAAGTCAGTCCAGTGAAATCTTTCAATTCTTCGGAGATGTTTCGTCGGTGTGATATCGACGGCACTGAGGATAGATTTTGCAGCCGGTCACGTCTCCACTCCATACAGCACCACGGTGCTGACTGACGCATTGTAAATGTGCATTTTGGTAAAGCGGCTTATGTTTGGCTTTCGCCAGATGCTGCTAAGCCTCCCAAAAAGTGCTGACGCTTTGGCTATTCGAGATGTAAGCTCTTTTGTGATCAAGCCATCCTTCGACAGAAAAGATCCTGGGTAAGTGAAGTCTTCAACCACATCTATTCGGTTGCTTCCGATGTTGACTTCCTTTACAGTAGAACGGAACGTGGGGGGGGGGGGCTCAAAGAGCGAAATTTCGGTTTTATGCCAGTTGATCTTCGGTCCAACTTTCGAGGCTTCTTCTGAGAGCACCTGGAGAACTTTGGTGACCTTTTCGACTGTGTCCGCAGCTAGCGCTATGTCGTCGGCGAAGTCAGCATCAGAGAGTAGTCGGTCTCCGAACTGAAGACCAAACTAAAGAAGATTCGTCGTGCTGGTTGTAACATGGTCTACGACGCAGCTGAAAAGCTCGGGAGCGGCGGCGCATCCTCGCTGGACGCCAGTCTTCACCGAGAATGTGGGACTGCGTCTTCTATTGACTTGCACGCAGCTTTTCGTATCCTCATATAGCTTTTCAAAAAGTGAGCAATATTTCTTGGGTATACCCGTAGTTCTTAGTATCAGCCAAAATGAACGGCGATCAACAGAATCGAAGGCAGCCTTAAAGTCCACGAATCCGATGTACGCTTTTCGGTGGAACTCTCGAGTCATCTCGATCAACTGGCTCATAGTAGAAATTAGCTCCGTCGTCGACCTTCCGGGCATGAATCAGGCTTGCTGGACTCTTTTCTTTCTACGCAAAAAGGGTGGAACACCTGTCCAAAAGTGACGTGGCAAAGAGTTTACCAGGAACGGAGAGACAGCGTGATCCCACGATAGTTGGAGTAGATTTGACGGCTGCCCTTGCGTTTCTAGAGCGGCAATATGATGAAAGCACGCCAGTCATTCGGTATGCTTTCCGTCGTCTGTACAGCTGAGAAGATTAGCTGGAGCCACAGAATCATCGCTCCACTGCCGTACTTGAGGAGTTCTGCAGAAATACCACAGATCCCGGGGGCACGATTATTATTTAACCGTTTTACAGTATTTCGGATCTCGGAGGTGGTAAATGGTTGCGATACGAGGTTGGAAGTAGCCTTAGGTGGGACCATGACTGCTTTAAACAGATCTGGGTCGGAATGAGTAATTGTCTAAGCGTTCAGAAGCGTTGAGAAGTTAATACTCCAGGCGGAGATTTGGCCTGCATCGTCATCCAGTATGCTGCCGTCAGAAGACAGAAGACGGCCCACGGTGGAAGTCTTCCCTTCCGTCAGCTCGTGGAGGTGTTTGCACAGGGAGCAGCTGTCTCCTTTCCTCGAAGCATCTTCAAGATCGCTGACTATATTGTCTACAAAGGTCTTCCTATCACTTTGCAGTAGGCTATAGTGCAGGCCATTGAGTTGTCTGTACTCTGGCATATTCTTTGCTAAGCAGGCCTTCCAGCTCAGCTCGATTATAGAGAGAGTCTCCTGGGATATCCAGGGTTTATTCTTGCGTCTGGTGCGGCCAATGGTACTGCCAGCAGAATCAAGTATGTTATCTTTGAAAGAATTCCATGCTACTTCAGGGTCGTCCAGAACTTGGAGGCAGCTAAATGGGTTAGAGATATCAAGAGCATACTTCTGTTGCATCTCAGGTGTCGCTAGACTACTCAGATCGAGCTTGGGAGGCCGTCTTTCTTGTCGTTGTGCTCTCAGGCGTAACCTCAGTGTGGCGACTACCATCCTATGGTCTGTGTTTCCAAGCTCGGCCGACCTATGTTTCCAATATTCGGCTGTTCGTGTTTCCAAGCCCGGCAATTTGTTATTGACGAGCACCAGCGACCCGAGATCATAACATAATCGATCATCTTCTTTGTCTGGTCGTCGCTACTATACCAAGTGTATTTGTGTATATTTCGTCTCTGAAAGATCGTGTTTGATATGACCAGATTATGCATATTGCAGAGCTGGAGGAGTCTTTGTCCGTACTCATTCAGTGAACCCGGAGTCACAGGTCCAAGAACACTTCTCCACACGCCCTCCTTGTCACTTACCGTCGCGTTAAGGTCTCCCAGAAGAGTGACTATGTCATGGGGTGGGACTCTAGACAGGGTCGCTGAGAGCTCCGCATTGAACTGATCCTTCACTTCCACAGGACTCGGATTGGTGGGAGCATAGCATACAATAATTGTTCACTTTCCATGCTTGTGCTGGAGCTGAACCATCATTATTCTATCTGAAATTTTTTTATAGGAGAGAAGGCATCTCTTGGCTCTGGCGTTCAGCGCGAGGCCTACACCATTTGTCTTGCTTTTTGGGTCACCAGACCAGATCGGGTGATATCCTTCACCAATATCCTCGGACTCTCTTACGACAAGGCGGGTTTCTGTAAGAACCAACCACAGCTATATTAAAGCATTTTAGCTCATAGGCAAGCATTGATTTAGCTCCAGGAAAGTTGAGTGTGAGTACGATCCAGGTGGCGAGTCGTATTCCACCTTGGTCAAAAAGGTTCATTCGATAGTCTGAAATCGGTCCAGGGACATGCTGGGTTTGGGGAAGGTAAAGGGGGGGGGGGTAGGTCATCCAAGGCAGTATCATCGTTTTTGTTGTGGTAAAATTTTAGGGTGGAGGGTTGCAGGCCTGAGATCTAATTAGAGCTAGGACTTGCCTAGATGCTGAGAGTCCCTGGGGTGGGCTCTACCCACCTCATCAGGTTGAGGCTGCCCATTAATATGGACCGTTTAGTTAGGAGAAACCCCATAGCGAGAAGCACGTGGTCAGCAGACATAGTCTGCCTCATTCCGGACGAACTCCATCCGCCTCCACCCCTTCCACGCCCACCATTTCCAAAAACACATCCAATCAAAATTTGAGATAACCATTTTGTTCAGCGTAGTTGATTTCCAGATAGAAATTATGCTTTTGAGAAGGACACTCCCCCACAGCCCTCAGGGCAAGGGTTGTAAGTTATGCCCTGAGGGCACATAAGGTTTTTATAGAAAGCGTTGTCGTAGAAATTTCAAAAAAGGTTCATCCGATTGGAAATTCAAAGGGCTAGTGCCCTTTTAATAGTCCAAAGTGATTGGAGGGCAACTAAACCCCCGCTCACGGCCACATTTTCCCCAAACACATCCAATAAAAATTTTAAGATTGTCCTTTAGTTCAAAGTAGTTGAGAATTCTAGAAATAATTTTTTTCAAGATGACAAACCCCCCACACCTCTCGGGGCAAGGGTTGTAAGTTATGCCCTGGAGGCATATAAGGTTTTTATAGTACGCGTTGTCTTAGAAACTTCTAAAAGGGTTCATTCGATTGGAAACTGAAATGGCTAGTGCCCTTTTTAATAGTCGAAAGTGATTGGAAGGCAACTACCCACCATTTTCCCAAACTCATCCAATCAAAATTTTGAGATTGCCTTTTTGTTCCGCGCAGTTTAAAGTTCAGAAAAATATACCTTTGAGCAGGGCACTCCCTCAACAGGCTTCAGGGCAAGGGTTATAAGTTATGCCCCGGGACATATAAGTTTTTATTGAAATCTTTACCGTAGAAACTTGAAAAAGGACTCATTGGATTGGAAATTCAAAGGTCTAATACCCTTTTTAATAGTCGAAAGTGATTTGAGGGGAACTAACCCCCTCTCACACCCACCTTTTCCCCAAAAACATCCAATCAAAATTTTAAGATAGCCATTTTGTTCAACGTACTTGTCGTAGAAACTTCAAAAAAGGTTCATTCAATTGGGAATTCCAAGGGCTAGTGACCTTTTAAATAGTTGAAAGTTATGGGAGGGCAGCTAACCCCCTTCTCACGCCCGCAGTTAACCCATACACATCCAGTGAAAACTTCTATGTAGACATTTTGGTCAATGTAGTTTAAAATTAAGGAAATTAGGTATCTGAAGATGACACCCCCCCCCCCCACAGCCCCTAGGGCAAGGGTTGTAAGTTATGCCATTGGGGCATATAAGGTTCTTATAGAACTTCCCAAGGCCAGAACAAAATTGGCACTTTACTGGAAAAAATATAAATTTTTTACTTTTATAACTTTAATAAATCAAATAATATTAACATTTTGATTACTAAATATCAGTATATGTATATTAAACTGACAATGCGTATTAATTTGCATTTTTTTCAGTAAATGCAAATTATTTTCAGGCCTTGGGAAGGCATAGGGGTTTTGAGTCCAACTTATGTTAATTTCTGCTCGTTTCAAGCAGAAATCGCTTATTAGTGGTAGTTTCACGCCTAGTAGATTATTTGATTTTATTTTTGCTCATTTTTTATTTAATGAAGTTTTTTACTTTTCTTTGAAAAACTTATGTTGTGGAAAAAGTTTTTTTAATTAATCTAGAAGAAACGCGTGTCTCCATTTTATGTGCGCACACACCATTCATTATCTTGATAGAGTGTGATTTTCAATTTGACTTCTTTAGCAGGTACTCCATAATAATTCAAATTTTCCACAAAATCTGTCGATGAGCAGAATCAAATGCCTTTTCAAAATCAATAAAGAGCATGCATATTTTTGTTTTTGTTCCTCTCTTAGGACTCATTAGCCATTAATCTAAGAATGAAAATAAGGCCGGAGCAAGACCTACCAGGTCAAAAGCCATGTTGTTCTTCCCTGAGGTGAGTCCAGGGCTATTCTTAGGCGTTGTATTTTACTAGGTCTAGGCCTATTTTACGTTAAGTTAATGCCACTCCAGTTGTCAAAGAAAAGCACAGAGTTTGAACAGTATCCCCCTGATCTAATATTTTGGGAATTTATTGTTACTCAAGATAACCATCAATTATAACCTAACCTAATTCTTATAACCTAAGAATTAGAAGCAATCAAATGGGACAAGATAATTAATAATTTTTAAGAGACTAAAGTAAGAAAATTTATGTTTAAATCAATGAATTTTTTTTTATAAACGAGAATTTTTTTAAAATTTGGCCGAAAGATTCGGGAGAAAGGAGGGGGGTGCAAATCAATATTACGCCCCGGGTACGAGAGAGGCCAGAACCGCCACTGATTTACTTCATACGAAATCTAAAAACGTTTCAGTTTTTCTAGCTGAAAAATCATCTAATACAATTTTGCATGCTATTTCCAAAATAAATAAAGGTTTTCTGTATGTGCCTGGTGCCCTGTCTTGTATGTGCCTTGTTTATCTTATGCGACCTCTTTTAATTACGCGACTATGTTTCATTTTGCGATTATCGTTAAATTTGAATTCAAGCAAAAGATTGCGGTTTTCCGCGAAAAAAAGCTTCCGAATTTGCAAAAATATCTTTAGTGCTTGTTTAATATTGGGTAGGCAAAGCTGACATCATTAGCCAACCAACTTTTATCTACTTTTACTTCTCCCAGCTTTTTAGGATTTACATTTATCCTTGCATTATATACAAGTTTTTGAATAAAATAATGGAGATTTTGAAATCCTTCTAGAATTTTCTATTAATTTTTTTTTTAATTTTGTGTTCTTAAAAGTTCTTTAGTAGCTGAAAACTGTGATTTATTATTGAAATGCAAGAAATGCAAGTAAGCCTACTTCAGGTTACTTTTGAAATATCGTAGCATTGTCGAAACTAAAGGGCTAGAAAGACAACACTTTTCTTTAAGCGTTTTAAGAGCGTATACGCTCCTATACCGCTAAAAGGATAAACAACAAGGCGAAGGGCAAGATAAAGGGCAGGAAACTAAGGGCTAGATAGACAAAACTTTTCTTCCAGTGTTTTAAGAGCGTCTACGCACGAGTAATGGACTTTTTTTTTTTGTTTTTTTTTGTTTTTTTCTTTTTTTTTTTTTACAGAAAACGTAGTGTATTTTCGGTAAGTTTTTTAACATTAGACCCGACAAATTGCTTAGTAAAGACAAAAAATATCATATTACCTAAGCTAGTAGACACTTCGAAAAATATAATTTTTAAAATATTTAATCATATTAATAAAATATCTTAGGCTTCAAAGTCAGTCCAAGGAAAGGTCCAAACAAGCTTCAGCCTAAAATAAAACGGTAATTTATAAGCTGGTGTGTGAAACGCGAGGATCGAACAAATACGGCCATTCTCAGCTTAAAAACGCTACTTACATCCAGTCCTTGACCACAAAATCTAGTAAAAGTTAAAAAATTGCTGTTTGTTTGTCCTGCTAAAAATTGGCTTTGTGAAGCCAGGGGAAATGTGCATTGCTAGCGGAGATACTTCAGCATCACTTAGTTTGTTATAATGATTTACTCTATAAGAAATACTGTATTGAAATGACCAATACGGTATAAGAAAGACTGATGTGTAACACCCTAAAAAAACAAGAAAATATAACATCAAAGCGTATACAGTCTAAGCGGATATTTTGGCTATATATACAACAGCCGTATATAGCCAAATATGGCTGAAATATCTGCTTATGTTGTATTCACTGTCTTCTAAAATTTCTTCGTTATCTCCTCTCCTTTTTTATAATGGGAAGGCAGTGAGGTCTCCGTCAGGTAAGCCATTAGGTAATGTATTTGGCTGCTCTCGATGTTGACTTCCTTTATAGTAGAGAGGGGCTTGGCAGGCTCTATGGGTATAACTTTGGCTTTCTGCAAGTTAACCGATAGACCAAATTTTGAGGCATCTTCTAAGAAACATGAAAATATCTGGTAGCCATTTCGACGATGCCATTGTTTACAGCCATGTCATTGGTAAAGTAAACATTAGAAAGTACCCAATCTCCAAAATGAAGACTGAATCGAAGGTGATTTGTCGTGCAAGTTATGACGTAATATATCGCTCAGCTAAAGATCTTGGAAGCGGGGGATCAACCTTGCTGAATACCTGTCTTCAACGAGAATATTTGGCTGCATCTGCAGCCTTGCTTGTCCACAGGAAATCAAATAAAGCAGTAAAATTTTTTACTGTGTCGACAAGGCGTCTTTAGAGCCATCTACGAATGTGTAAGTTATGATGCCAAAAGAAGAAATGATATGTTGATCTCCATGTTGAAATAAAGGACTGAAAAGTATTCTGACTTTTTACCATCTTTTGACATTACTGATTAATTTCCTACGGTAATTTTTTAGATTCCAATTAGTTAATAAGGTGTATGTTTTGATAAGAGTTGCCGAACAGAGAATTTATTTTTCATAGGCTATAATTCTATATGAGAGCCTTCCTGTTAGGCTAGCCGATCCTTGAAAGAAATTAAGCTATGAAAATGAATAAAGGATACATTTTAATAAAAGTTGTTACATTATATTTCGTATTTTATGCTTCTCTTCAATGTAGCGTAGCCTAGCCTATCCTTATTTCCATCTGTGCTGCCTGAGGCACCTAGGGCATCCATGAGATTTTGCCTAGCCTATTGTTTCTGAATTGGGCTGCTGCATTTTTTGTCTTCCTAATGAGGCCAAAGAGAAGCATGGATACTGTGCAGATCAGATTGGTATGTTTGTTGCAATGTGTTCCAAGATCTTCCCTGTCTTTGACTTCTGTTTGGGTGCCAATGCAAAGTGGCTTTTGGGATCTGAGTGTGCTGGTAAATTTCTACCAAATCATATTATTGACTTATACATAAAGTGAATATACCACTTGATGCCTTTTTTTATGCTGATTACTAATATAGTAATCTTTTTTTTTAGAAATGATTTTCCGCCCCCCCCCCCCCCCCTATATATGCCAATTCAGGGTTTAGCCTATATTTCTACAACCTAACCCTGAATTGGCATATATAGGGGGGGGGCTGAAATTCATTTCTGATAGAAATGATTATTATATTTGTAATCAGCATAAAAAAAGGCATCAAATGGTGTATTCACTTTATTCCTCACTCAATAATATGATTTGGTAGAAATTTACCAGTGTGCTATCTGTAAATGCACTCCTCTTTTATGGTCCCATAGTCTATATAGGTTAAAAGACCTCTTTTTGGGAAAGACCACTTTTCTTTGGCATTTTGGAAAAATAGCAATGGGTTTTTGGACTGCCCCTTTTTTACTACAGTATGACACAATGCAAGTGTAGACCCAATCATCTCTCACTAGAGCCAGCCCAGTGGGAGTAATTTGTCATCATAAATCCAATATGTGGTCTCTGTTTTGACAAGTAAGTGAAATGAAAGAAATATATATTTAATATCTGTGATTTATAGAATAAAAATCAAGAAATAGAAGTTATATTTTTAGAATCAGAAGACAATCAGCTTTCTATTAATATGTGAATAATACTGAAACACCAAAAAGATATTTACATCAAAATAGGATAATTGGTATTTCCAAAAAGAGGTCTTTCTAGTTAAGTCAATAAACTAATCATTTTCAGTGAATGATCTTAAATAATTTTAATAATAACCATGTTGTTGCATAGCTTGGATTTTTAGCTATTCATTGGCCTATACAAACCTTTACAACTCTAATTTGATAACAAGATATGAGGTTTTAAGTTTTACATAATTTTGCTCAATTGGATACTGGTCTTTTACCCTAGGCCTAGTCCTACAAATGTATTTTTCTCCATTAGTTTAATCTAGCCACACATCATTGGTTCTTTTATCTCAAGCCAGTGATAATTCCAGCAGTGCCCACCTTTTTGGTGGGCCCCCAATATGTCTAAGGCACAAACAGCAAGTTTACACCATTTCCTAGGGTTCAAGAAGTTTGTTTTTCCCTCCACTGATTTTTTGTGAAATGATGCTACTGAGCTCAATGCAAATTAAAAATAAGAAAGGGTAAAATGTATCCAAAGGACAATGCAGCTCATTGAAAAGGCATAACAGCTATATCCAAGAAACAGCTCTACTAATGACTATGCTGTAAGTAGCCTACATTGCAAATAGCCTATTCTCCATTGTATTTGGCTAAAAAGGTAAAATTCTACTTTAGCTACTTTTGGCTATCTTGGAAAGGGGTTAGATTAAGAAAATAAAACTTTCAGGAATGGGTCTACAGGCTAAAGTATATTCCAGGAAGGTTTTTGAAGTACCTGCCTCCACTCCTCCCTCTAGAGGGTCCTGAAATTTGCCTACATGACAGGTTTGAAATTTTGAAAAATTGAAACAGGTTTGAAAAATTGAAATTCTGACAAAACAAAATTTTACCTTAATTTTCAGTTATCAGTTTCTCTTTTTCTGCCTTTAGTTCTGAAAATCCAATTCCTGTTATTTGAGTAGAATTTTCAGCCATATCAATGTTTTTTTCTTCAAAATTTAGGAAATGTATTTACATATCTTTAAAACCTTATTGTTTGGGATTGAGCAAAGTTGTGATGCTGAAAACAACTTAGTTGTACTTCATTTAAGCAGAAGATCTATTTTGCGAGGTTTCACTTTTATAACACACACATTTCTAAAGGTCAGTACCCTCTAGAGGGAGAAGGAGTGGAGGTAGGTACTTTAAAATACCTTCCCATGACATACTTTAGCCTGTAGACCCATCCCTGAAAATTTCATTTTCCTAACCTAATCCCTTTCCAAGATAGCCAAAAGTAGCTGAAGTAGAATTTTAGCAAACTATTTTAGCATAAGCACTGTAAATATTTCTTGTATTTTAAGCTAATCCATCTTGATTTCCTCCTGAAGTTGGAGGCAATGCTGTAGCATTGCCTATAGTAAAGGCCATACTACTCCAATGTTTTATTTTTTTTCCCAGAGGCACTTCATACAGAAGGGGTCATTGTAGAAACATCAAAGGGGGCTCATTTGATTGGAAATCAAGAGTTCTAGTGTCCTTTTTAATAGTAAAAAATGATTGGAAGGCAACTAGCCCCCCCCCCCACCCATGCTCATCATTGCCCCAAACACATCCAATCAAAATTTTGAGATAGTCATTTTGTTCAGCATAGTTTATTTGCAGACAGAAAATATATTTTTGATTAGGACACTCCCCCACAACCCCCAGGGAAAGGGTTTTAAGTTATGCCCTGGGGGCATATAAGGTTTTTAATAAAAGGCGTTGTCATAGAAACTTCAGAACAGGCTCATTCAATTGGAAATTCAAAGGGCTAGTGCCCTTTTTAATAGTCAAAAGTGATTGGAGGGCAACTAGCCCCCCCCACGCCCATCATTTCCCCAAACACATGTTTTTGAGGAGGACACTCCCCCCCCCCCCAACCCTTAGGGCAAGGGTTGTAAGTTATGCCCTGGGGGCATATAGGGTTTTTATTACCTTAAAAATTACCTTAAATCGCACTTGCTAGCAATATGGATGAGTCCAGTGTACGCCAGTTAGTGATGATAGGGCCGCGGGACATCAGCTTCATCCCATTGCGAGAGCCATAGTTTGGTTTCCCATTCCTTATCGAGATTGGCTTTGAAACTGTCAACGGATGGTGAACTCACTGTCGTTTTGCTAAGATCGCTACAGAGGCTTATGATGCGGTTTGAGAAGAAAATGTTACTCTTCTTTGTATTATCACACTTCTAAAAAAGCTTTACTGAATGACCCCTGGTTCTTGACGACTGGGCAGGCTAAAAGAGGTCCTTGTCATCAGACTTGAGCAGTTAGTAGGTCATTATCATATCATCTCTTCGCCGACAGTATGTCAGAGTTGGTAGCTTGAGGCTCTGCAGTCGGCATTCATACTCCATGTCTCTGAGCCCCTTTACGCATTTTGACGCCCGTCTTTGGACAGACTTGAGAGCCATCTGGTCTGTTTTATTAATTATATATATATATATATATTTTAGGATATAGTTTATCTATTTTTGGTGTATTTATAATAGTTTTAATTAAATAGTTGGGGTTTATGTAAATAGTTGAGTTATTAGGTAAGTAGTTACATGGAGTTTCGCGCAATCGCAAACCTTCATAGGTTTTCTCCAGCATGAAAGTGTTGTTTAATATATTTATTTGTTTATGAATGTGGATTAACAAACTTATGAACTTATAACTTTCCACAAAAATTTATTTGTTAAAATGCTTCCATGCTTTTCATTATAAAACAATATTACTTAAACGCTATTATTGTTATAAAACAATATTTATATATATATATATATATATATATATATATATATATATATATATATATATATATATATATATATATATATATATATATATATATATATATATATATATATATATATATATATATATATATATATATATATATATATATATATATATATATATATATAAAATAATAATAATAAAAAAATATAGAAAAATAAATAAATAACTGAATTAAAAATGATAATACATAAATAAAATATGAAAAATTACTGTGTGCTTATAAATAACTAAGAGATCCTTGCTGTCCACCTAACATATATAGTCTGTTCTGACTCCCTCTACATTAAAGCTATTAAAACGACATTTGTTTAAAATAGAGGACTATCACCCATATACTGTCCTTTGCCTCTTCAAAAAAGACTAGAATACTGTACAGACCACTGAGTAAAAGCTCCATCCAAGTCTTTGGCAGATGGATTGCAAACTTCAATTTTGCTGCAATCTGTGCTATAACTGACATCAATGAAAAGGTCAAGACACTATATTCAGCTCTGCAACGAAAATACAGTGAATTCTTTCCTGACAAAATGCACTTGGTCTGTGAAACAGATAAGCCATGGCTAAACACAGAGCTCAAAATAATGATCAAAAAAGATGCAATCTCCATGCCATAGGAGAAGTATCAGAGGGGGACAAGTTGAGAAACAAAGTCGTTTCAGCCCTCTGCATATCTAGGAAAAGGTATATACAGGAAAAATTAGCTCCACTCCTCAAATCAGATTCCCACAAGTGGCATGACGCAGTAAAAAGGCTTACTGGAAAACAGAAAGGGACTGAAGTACAAATCAGCAACATAGATGGGAGTTTAATCAGAACCTCGGATGTTAATAAGTTTTTTTTACACAAATTTGCACTTCTTACCCCACCATAAGTGATGAATAGATTAGCGATATCATCAACTGTTGAAGTGCTGATGATATTGTAGAAGTGTCTGAAATATCAGTATTCTGTGAAATCAAACGACTATGTAACAACTGTGCCACATACCCAGGTGAACTCCCTGTGAAGCTACTGAAAGAGTACTCACCTTTTCTAGCCAAACCCATGGCATCAATCATAAATCAGTGTTTCTCAGAACAATTGTTCCCAAAATTGTGGAAAGCTGCCTATGTGTGGGTCATTCTGAAAGTAAAGGCACCCCAGTCCTGCAACCAGCTGAGACCTATATCCATAACTCCCAACTTGGCTAAAGTGGCTGAAGGTTTCATCCACCATGCCCTATTACAGCAGATTGCGCCCTCAATAGACACTTACCAATATGGCTGTATATGAGGCAGTAGCATGGCAATATACCTAGTGCAGATGTACTATTTGATAGTTTAGTGGCTGGACAGCCCAAACAGTGTTATTGATTTACTTTTGGCAGACTACAGGAAAGCATTTGACCTTATAGAGCACCTCATTGCACTGACAAATCTAAAAGAGATGGGAGCTGGAAAAAACTTGCTGCTATTAGTGAGAGATTTTCTGCGAGGACAATGGCAATTGGTATATCCATTATTTGCTGATGATACCTGCTCTGAGTGGACCAAACTTACTTGTGGCTGTCCCCAAGGAACGAAACTAGCTGCCGTTTCATTTCTTGCAGTCATCAATAAAATCCTTGCAGAATTTGAGGAGTGTTTCAAGTTTGTTGACAACTTGTCTTTGCTTCTCAAATACATAGTAGAAAATGCAGTAGCAAAACAGCAGTTAGAACCAACACTTTTTTCGGACTTCGTTAACCAGTGTAAATCTAATAGCCTGCAACTGAACAAGCAGAAATCGAAAGCTCTAGGCTTCAACCTGCTCAAACGAGATATTACAATACCAGATGTTCCTTTTCCGACTGTTCTGTCTGCAACAATACTAGCCGTGACTTTTACAAGCAATTGCTCGAATAAACTGCACGTAGACAATATCGCGCACAAAGGACACTACTCAATCCAAAGACTAACAAGTATGCAAAGGCTGGGTTTCTCAGATCGTCAGCTCTTACTGGCTTACACAACATACATCAGGCCAATCCTTGAATATTGTTGTCCTGTCTGGGGCCCCCAAGCACAAAACACTGCCTATATGTCAGAGGAACTAGAAGACGTTCAAAAACATGCAAATAAAATAATTCTTGGACCCAGGTATGAGAGTTACGAGCATGCCCTTGTGGTTATGAGCTTGCCCACTTTGTTCGCCTGAAGACACGACTTGATAATGAGATTCAGGAAATCACTCATGTCAAGCGAGAAACATTGCTCAATTCTTCCTCCAACCACACTGACCCCAAACTCACCAGGCATCTGAACAGACTACAACCCATCAAGTGCCGAACAAACAGATTTGCAAATTCCTTCGTACCATATTTTGTTAGTGTATTAAATAAGTGATATTTTTTTCTTAAATGACTGTAAAGAATAGCATAATTTAGTGTTCAGTTTTGTTTGCTACAAAAGCTATTTGATTAAACGAATACGAAAATAAAATTCAACCAGTGATTCTAATGGAAACTTCCAACTCTTCTCCAGCCAGCCATCTTGGGATCAAAGGAAACACCTCAGTTGATATGGCAGCAAAAATGCATCCCCCCTTCCATACATAAGCCACTGACATATTCTCTTCAGAGACACTCTAACTTGGATCTTAAAGCATATTTAGTTGAAAAATTGATTTTATTTAAAATAAATGTTTGTTAAATTACAAATGGCAATAAATCTAGTAATTTCTTTTAAAACGAGCCATTGAACGACTCTCTACGATGTTCCAATGCCAAGCAATCTGTGGAAAAGAAAAAAGAAAAAAAAAGGATGCCATTTAGGCAGAATGCTGTAGTAGCTGCCACTTTTCTTGACTTTCAAGCAAATATATTTCCCTTGTTGTTCAAGCCAAGGGAAATTAAGTTTCCTGTATAAGGGTTTCAAGGAAAGCGGTTTTATAACTTCTTGTATATGGGGTGTGTTAAAAACCATTTGAGCAAAAAAAAAAAATATTTACAAAGTAATCTGATTTTTTATTATTTTTTTGTGAAGCAACTTCCTTCATACATTGACCAATTCATTTTCAATACTGATGAAAGCTGCAAAGAAATTGTCACTTGTTTCTGTTGTTAGAGCATAGTAATGTAAGGTGTTGACAAGTAATTATGCTTTCCTTAATGTAACTGGAGTAAGCAGCTCTTCCTTTTTATCCTCCTCCTCATCTTAAGAAGAGGAGGAGGATCTATGCTCTGTTGTTAGAGCATAGTAATGTAAGGTGTTGACAAGTAAGGTGTATGCTTTCCTTAATGTAAGCAGCTTGGAGTAAGCAGCTCTTCCTTTTTATCCTCCTCCTCATCTTGAGAAGTCAACAATTAAGCATCAGTTAAAACACCATTGATAACCATTTCATCATCCATGTGAACAAAATCATCAAAGTTAACCTCATCACAGTTTGGTAGAAGTAACCATTCAGTGTATAAGGGGATGAAGACTGTTAATCTTGTGACTGATGACTGTATTGGGTTTTTTGTTTCCTTAGCAAACACGCTTTTTTAAGCAGCTATGTAGGGTGCTAGAACTGACATTTTTCCAGGCCTCATCAATCATAATTATAGAGGTCAAAACTGTTATTTCATATTCTCACTTTTATCAATGCTATGCAGCAGAATTTATATATTTTATACAGTATTGCCAACCAAGATATCCTTGTTACAAATTCAAAATATCAAAGTGTTTCTTTTTCAATTTGTCAAGTGTTTTTCAATGGACTGCAATAAAGTTCTAATTATCAAGAGATTTAAATGATCAAGATTTGACTGTGTTTAATGTTTGAATTCCATTGTAAACATGATAAAAGAGCATGCTTTCCCCTGCTTTAAATATAGGCTAGATGTTTGTATTGCCATTGAGATAGGACCTTGGTTTGCTTTTCTGGTCCAGAGTTTTCTTAAGGTGCCAGACCCCTATCTTGGAAATTAATTTATTCTGGCAGAAGTAATTTCCAAAGAATCATTCAACAATTAAAAAATGTGTTTGTAGATCATTCCTTGTTGGGAAATAGTGACTTTAATGAGATTTATTTTTAATTTGATTTGTATTTATGCTTTTTTCTAAACATATCAAAATTTGTTTATATGTATATTTTTGCGCTATAGGAGTTGGACAAAAATTTCTTGGGGGGGGGGGGGGTCCAAGAGTGGTCCTTAAATTTTCCTCCTAATTTTTTTTTCACTGCATTAATGAAAGGGGCAGTCGTGAACTAGTTTTTGGAAGGATTTTGTAGGAAGATTGTGCATAGAAAAAAAAACACTTCATTACCAAATTAATTAAGATTACCATGGCATTGGAGTGAAAAAACTACTAAATATATAACTCATTTTCGCGTCCAGGCATGTATGAAGGAATATTTAGTTGTTTTTGTAGGGGGGGGAAGGGCTGCTCCCTTGTACTTTTATTTCTAGCATAATCATATTATACAAATTCATGTTAAAAGCATAGTAGGTAATATTCAGTTATAGGAACAGTCATCTGTTCACCTGCTGCTTAATGAATTTCATTGTAGCTTACTTAACATTTCAGGAATTTGTTCCAGAACATTGAGCAATGTTTCCCATGACCAAAAATATGAACTGTATGACATCAAGTGATAGATGTATTATGAAGAAATCCCCACCTGTGGACATCATTGATTGCCAAAAGCTAGGCTCTTCTCAAGATCTTGGCTATGTATCTGCTACTGAGAGTCTAACAAGTAGCAATGCTGGCTTCTCTCAGGTATTTATTTTTTTTATTTTGAAAAGAATATATGACTGAAAGTGGAATGTTGGGATCATCCTTCTTACAAAAAGCTTATACACCCACTAGGGTTTGGACACGTGTGCACCTACTGTCCTTAATATAATGTATCTTCAGCCATTTTGATGGCCTATTTGAATTAGGGGATGTACCTTGACTGCTATGAATTTTAGCATTAGAGACTAATTGCTGATGTAACATGTTTTTTAAATCCAATAGGATCTCCAGGGAAATGGTCAGATTCTGGGATGTAATCAAGCTTGAGGTTTGATTTAAGATAAAAAAGATAAGGTCAAAGCTATAAAGGACTGCATATTTGGATGTAAAAACTTGCCAAAAATAGGTATCTTATATACATCTCCCTTAGGGTTTGGACCTGTGTGTGGACCTTTCTTCCTCTGTTCATTGTTTCCTTAGTCGTGTTGATAGGATATTTGAATTTCTAGAAAACTACTTGTATCTTGGCTGTTATGAATTTTAGCATTGAATTGTTGATGTAATGTGGTTTTTATATGAAATAGAATGCCCAGTTATTGAGGGAAATGGTTTGATTATGGCATGCAAGTGACTTTGAGATTGGATTTAAGATGATTCATCAAAACTAATAATATTTGTATATTTGGGTGCGAAAATTCGCTAAATACAGGCCTCTGATATGAGGCCATACATATGAAGTGTGACAGAAAAGTAATCACTGAATTTTAATTTAGCAAAGTTTTTTTTTCTAACATCAATGTTATGTTCCCTTGGGCAGCTGCACAACAATGGAGACGTTGTTCCCATTATTTGTAGCAGTGTTGAAAGTCTTCAACCATTATGGTCTTCAGCATGTCTGTTGCAGTCTTTCAGATAATTTCAGAAATTCCAAAGTGATGGTCTTTGATAACGTTTTTCAGTCTAGTTTATATGACCACCCCCTCCACAAAAATTTTTTATGTCATAAATAGTCAATTTGCATAAGCTACAGCCCTTGCCTTGGGGGCTGTGGGAGATTTGTCAACCCCCGAGTTATTTGACCTTTGGACTATTTTGAACAAAATGGCTATCTACAAATTTTGATTGGATACATTTGGGAAACAGGGGCGTGAGGGGGTGGCTGGTAACCCTTCAATCACTTATGACTCTTAAAAAAGGCACTTGAACTTTCGACTTCCAATTGAATGGACCCCTTCCAAATTTTATACAACAACCCCTTCCATAAAAACCTTATATGTTAATAATTTTTTTGTCCACACTGCTTTTCCATTTACGAAAAAATTAAGCAAGAAAAAACGGGTTTTAATTTTAATAAAGCAGTTAATAAATAACAACAAAATAAACACCTAATTAAAAACACTCCGAATATTTCGGCCCCACGTCCAGGAGCCTTTCTCAACGGAAAAAAAGAGAAAAACAGAAAAAAATGATCTATATTTAAAAATAACACATCGAAATACAAGAAAAGTAAACACACGAAGAGAGAGAAAAAAAGAAGAGAAATATAAATAAGTAAGTAGGAATCAAACTCACATCTTAAATAAAACTCCCACGCACTGGCGTATTTAACGCAATAAACAAAAGCGAATGTCTATAATTTTCTCTTTTGTTTATTGCATTAAATACGCTAGTGCATGGAAGTTTTATTTAAGATGTGAGTTTGATTCCTACTTATTTATTTATATTTTATCTTTATTTTGTCTTTTCTCTCTCTTTGTGTGTTTCGTTTTATTGTATTTCGATGTATATTATTTTTTTTAAGAACATTTTTTTTGTCTTTCTCTTTTTTTTTGTTGAGAAAGGATCCCAGACATGGGGCCGAAATATTCGGAGTGTCTTTTATTTAAGCGTTTATTTTGTTGTTATTTATTAACTGCTTTATAAAAATTTGAACACGTTTTTCTTGCTTAATTTTTCTCATATTTTAATAAGTGCTAGTATAATAATTAATAAAATAAGCCTACCACAATAAATGGTATAGAGCAAAAGAAAGGAAAGAGGGGGAGGAAATTCACTTATTTAGAATTTCAATTATATAGGGGGAAAGGTTCACCTGTATCTTTCTACTTAAAGTTGTATAGGAGCAACACTGGGGATTTTTATTACGGTGTAACGAGACAGCTGAGCTCTAAGGTGAGGAGGAGGGGGGATTGACTTGGAAAAAGCGAATTTGTTTGGTAAAAACAGTATTAATTATAATAATAAAAATAATCTTATTATCTATTTTAAAAAAAATACAAGTGGAATAAGCAACAGAAAAGAAAAGTAAAAAGTTATCAAAACATGACATTGATAGTTTTCAATATTGTGTTTCAGCATTTCTAAGTACAAACATGATACAATGGAGCGAACTTATGATGCACAAGGGTAAAACAGGGGTTGAAATCGCGTAGATACAGTTCAATAAGGATTTGTAACTTGACTAATACAGTAAAGAAATGTGTAGAACAGTTAGCAGTGGGTCGTGGGCTGGTAGGACTAGAATGGGCATGTCTGTTTCATAGATTTGACTTGAAAATTTAGTTATCTGATTGGGGTGGGTGGTCCAGATAATCGCGAATCCTGGTTACTGAGGGCCAGATAATCACGTTTGTACTGTACTTATCACTGGTCCACTCTTAAGGGAAAGATGGTTTTTTTTAGAAGGGGTTCGGGGGGGGGGGGGTTTAAACGCCAAAGGTAGTTTTTATGCCACTGTTTTTCGACTATTCCAATGTTTTCCATTTTGTTACTAGGCTGTGGCTAGTATAAACTTTATAGCATGGTTACGAATTACAATTCAGCCTAATCTGAAAGCAAGTTTTTTTTTATAAAGTTCTTTTTTGGAATTTTGACTATTCTTCAAAAAGGAGGGGGTTAAATGCGCGAAGAGGCATTTTCAGGGTGCTTTTAGAAGGCTTAAAACATACCACGTTATAAAGAAGTGTCAGCTCCGCCAGCTCCTTGGAGACTATTTCTGGGGACCTAGACGTTGTGCAGTCCTTCCATCCTCTAAATGTGGGATAATACCTTGATTATTCTTGGTTGTAGAGTATGTAATGGGTGGTAATGATGAGCTGAAACTGGTGATTCTCGTTTCTATCTCTCCTAGGTACATATTGGCAAAGGGTAACTTTGTTTTAAAAGGTTTAGGGGCATGTAAGTTTTGGGGTTTAGGGGCATGTAAACAGGAAAGTTTCTCCTCATTTTTTTTTATTGCTTTTGTGTGTGGCTTTGAAATTAGCTTTGAAATACACATCTATGTATGCATAGCGTCAGGACTAAACATTCCTACATCAAGGACCAAATAGTGACATCAATAGCGGAAGCTGCCTTGAACTTCCACCTGTTTGTATAAGGGTCATGTCAATAACATCATCCTTTATGAAGGTAAGGATTCCAATAGGGCAATGTAACAGTCGTAGGGGCACAGATTGTCTATTAGGTTTCATCAGATATGTCACTTCAAAATGATTGCAAACCGCAAAAGCCATCCGATCAGATCCGGGGGGTGGGGGTAGGGGGGTTTAAACCCCCCCCTCCGCAAAATGGATATAAACAAATTTTGTATGCGTTTTTTTAGTTTTTTTATGTAACCCCCCCCCAACCGAAAAAAAAACTTTGAGTAAAACCCCCTCGAAAAAAAAAATCCTGGGTACGGCCTTGGATCAGATGATTTGCCTTCCTAAAGGTTGGCGATATCCAATGACATTGCATGGGCGGAACGTTGTCCAGTCCAAGGATGGGTGGGCTGTTATCCAATCCAATGACGCGGAATTGCCCGGGCGGGTGAGTTTTGTTAGATAGCCAATGCAATTGAGGATCACTTCGGCCCTTGTATTTTGTTGAAAGTGAGATATCTGTGTAAGCATCAATAATCTGTGAAAAGGGGTATAAGCTCATGTAGTTCCGGCTGACGGAGATAGCAGTGATTCAGATGAATGTTACATACAGTTTCAATAACAAATAGACAGGATCCCAGGTAGAAATATTATGTTTTATTAGGCGGATTTTAATGCCTGGTTGGCAGGAATAAGGATAGACGGTTTCCTAGCCTAGGTGAATTTGGTACTGGTAAGGAAAAGGGTAATGGATATAGGACTGCTGCAATTTTGTATGTATAACAATCTACTTATAGTCACTGCAATTGGTATAAAATAACATGATAGTTAACATGATACTCATACATGATATAAAATAACATGATGATATGAGGGTCGGCCTTAATAATAATAATAATAATCTGTATTTAAAAGCCAATTAAAGCCATATACAAAAAGACAAATACTAAAGAAAAATTACACTTCATTTGACATCCTTCCCATCAATACAAAATTTCCTACTGCCACAATATAACGGGGAGTCCTAGACCTCATTAACTAACAAGGCAGCCTATCTCCCCCCTCCTGGATAATTAATCCCCTTAAATGAGATAGTTGCTTACACCGGAGGAGGAAATGGCCCAACCCATAATCATTTTCCCCACATCTCAAGCAACTACACCCGGCCTCCGGACCTTCCCTCTTTTTCCTTGCATCCTTAGTATAAATTGAAAGACAATTTGCTCGAATCTGAATCCAAATCCTCAAATATTTAATGGGCAATCCCAGCTTCAAATAAAACTCCTGACCAAAATTCTCTTTTACTTCTCTATACAAAGTAAGACTCGGAGATTTGTCCACAGCTGCTTGCCATAGTTGCACTTCTTGGTCTTCAAGTCTTGCACTAAATTCCTTGAAGAACTTTTCATGATCCTCTAGCCCTTTTCCCTTCTCCCACGAACTTGAAAATCCATTCTCATCTAATATCCTTTTGATTTGTGCTGCCCATGATGTTTTGTTACACTGAAGGAGAAGATCTTCATATGCTGCTCGGGCAAGTCTAGTCTGGGGAAGTTCGAGGAGTCTTAACAAAAATTTTATGATTTTTGTATATCTTTTTAGTTTCAGGGTAAATTTATCAATATCATATTTAAATACTAACGAAAGAGTTATTTTCTGTAAGTCAAAAACTCGGTTATAACATTGAAGCTGAAGGGTTTTTAGTAGAACTGCCGGCTGTTATCCCCATATTTCTGATCCGTAATGTAGAGTAGGCATAATTTTAGTATTAAATATATGTTTGTGGAGGCTTAGCTCACTTATTTCGCTGACTGGCAGGATCGATACAAGACACTAGGGTGTATAAGGGTGCTGTTAAAAGTAAAGATCATCTAGTAATTTCTTGAGTTAATCTGAAGCTCAAATTTAGAAACGATTACTACTTCCTAGGAAGTAATGACGGTGGTAAACTCTAGGATGAGAATTTGATTGGAACTTTCTAGGACCAGTTGAATATGAAATTGAAGAGTTAAAAATTTGACAATGTTGAAGATGGATAAATAATAGTTAGAAAAATGGAAAGAAAAATAGTTTTCAAAGTAGCAGAAGCTGTCCTATGGAGAAAACAGCAGCCAGCAATAGTGGGAACCATGGCCAGGGATATTAGCGGAAATGCTTTAAGCTTGGTTGGAAAGGTGAGGCTTTTGTTCAAGAAGTTTTTGAGCGATGGTATGAGAATACGGGGAAAGTAAAAAAAAAGTAGAGAAGGTATTAAAGTAGGATTTAAGGAGACGTGAAATGGAACCTACGGAATTTGCAGAGGTTTAATTAAAATTATTAAATATTATGTGATTTATAAAAACATGGAAAATTTTTTCCATGACATTTTCCAAATCAATTTTTGTGACAGTTTGGAAGTGAAGGAAGATTTATTTTGGGAAGAAGAGCTAGGGACAGTAATAAAAGAATTAAAAAAAGAAGTCTCAGCTACTGATTGTGGGGTAAAGGAGTTTTTGAAATATGGTGTCAGCAAAGTTAGAACTACATTTCTGAACATCATTAATATGATTTTCGAAAAGGAGGTAAGTATTTAGTGATTTTAGGAAAACTTTAATTAAACACGTCTATAAGAGAGGTGATAAGAGTGACTGTAGTTATTATAAAGATATTAACCTAGCTTCTGTAGCAAGAAAATCATTTAGCATGATAATACTTATTAGACAAAGAGATGCTTTAGATTAAGTTTTAAGATAAGAACAGTGCAGCTTTAGGAAGGGGAAAGGATTTGCCGACCAGATTTTCACATTAGAGTTAATAATTGAGAAGTGTTGGAATCACTAGACCGCTTTAATCTTCAGTTTTGTAAATTACAGGCATTTGGTCTAGCCAATTCGAGAGCTTCGGCAAAGGCTGTATGCATCTATGCTATACCAAGTATGTACATTTAAGTGAGTAGTGCTAGGTACGAGAACAATTTTGGTTGCGGCTGAGGTAGGAAGTGGGGTTAGTAGTTGGTTTGGTGTTGAGTCAGGAGTTAGGCAGACTTGTGCCCAAGGCTGCATTCAAGATTTTGTTTGGGGTGGGGGTTATTAAAAATATTTTAAAAAACGCATCAAAAATCTGTTTTCATGCATTTTGTTACGTTTTTACGAGTCAGACGAAAATTTCGGGAGAGGGGAAAGGGTTCAAACCCAGGAACCCACCTTCCCATGATACGGCCTTGGTTGTGCCCTGTTCCTGTTTATATGGATTATTTTGTAGGAACACGGCAAAGGCTATAGGAGAATATGGAATAATCTGGGATGGTAAATTTCTCATTAGACTTGGATTGTGTAGATGGTTTGAGTGTTCTAGATAATTTCTTTTTTTAGCAAAATGAATAAGTTTATGAAGGTTTTGTGAGTTCACGATGCAAGAATAGGTTTGGAAATTAATGTAAAAAAGACTAAGTCGCTTGGACTGAAGAGAGGGTGTTGTGTGACGAGAGGTTCGATAAAGTGGGCAGTTTCACTTACCTGAGAAGTGAAAATTGTGGATTCAGTGGAAACTTAAACAGTAGAATTGCCCAGGCCTGTGTGTTTTTTTTTCGCAGTCGAAAAAAGTTTGGAGGAATAGAAATATCAGTCTGCGAACCTAAATTAGAATATTGGAACCTACGGTAATGATAATGGTCAAGCTTTGTTCTGAGACGGGGGCGCTTCAAAAGGCAGAGGATGATATATTAAATTTTTCCGAGAAGAATTGTCTAAAAATAGTTTTGGGTACCCGTTTGACTGACTGTATGTCATAACAAGACTGTGTATGACTGACTGTATGTATGTCAAATAACAAGCTCTACGAAAAATGTGTTCTATCCCACTTTCTAGGGCTATAATGAAAGAAGGGCTGAAATGTCTAGGACACGTTTTTACACATGACAGATTGCCAAATATTTTTTTGTTTGGCCATCCATATGGGACCAAACGAAAAGTGGGTCATCCCTGAGAGGGATTCTCTCATAGGGTCGTCCCTGAGATAAAGAAGGATTTAATGGAAATCGGATTATTTCAGGGGGCACAGAGAAAAACTACGAGTAGATAAGGGTGAGGGAGGAGCGTGTGCAGCTTTGTTGGCCTCAGAAGAGCTGAGGCCAACAAACTGCAGAACTGTTTGTTGTACCTCATATGCTTAGTTTCCGTAAATTCTCAAATATAATAAATCAACAATATTTCAGATAAATAGAAGTGTAAACGTTTAAATTAGAGTTTACAAGATCTACATATGTAACAATTTTGTATAAACAGTTGTCAAAGTATTTAACGCTCGGGTAACGGAGCTTAAACTTGCCCTAATTTAAGGTTGAATTTTAATTACGACAACGGGTTACAAGTCCCAAGATCAAACTCTCCTTTAGTTTCGCGTTGAGTGGAAGTTATGTTGAAAATAGGTAGTATCCTCCAGCAAAATCTGTTTTTTTATAATGGCTCCGTTGGTGTGCAAGATTTGCTTAGCAGTGCTGAACCTTAATGTGGTTATAACTCCCGTCTGCTCAAGACATTACCAATCTTTACAGTCTGCTGAGACGTTAAGTTGAACCTTCGCCCCCTCCCAACAGACTGAGCAATCCAAGTTCTTGTTTTTCAACTGGTGCCATTGTCTAGCCGCAAAACAACAATGGACCGGAAATTTGGCGGTAATTATGTATTAGCTGGTACCCACGCGAGAAGTCAAGTTTGGTTAATTCTAATGAAATAAAACAGAATATGATGAAAATATAATAGTTTAAAAACAAATTTGGGCTATATATTTGTACATTAGGAGTGGGGGGAGCATAGCATATATTAAACACGTAACCTAACCTAGATACTCCCCCCTAAACCCCAAACAACAATAGTTTAAATATTGTAAACGTAATGACAAAACCACGCTTTGTGATCCATTTCTCTATTGACAGATACCCGTTTGACTAGTTTCCTTTAGCACAATATATCGCATGGGTACCAGCTAATACATAAATACCAATTTGGCTAATAAAATGGAAATTGTGTTCGAGTCACGGTACCAACACCCCATTTTACTTACTGGCTGTGAGCCGTGATTTTATTTAGGGGACAAGAGCAAGACCCTATCCATGGAGGGATACTGGGTCCGCCCCCTCGAAATTTTTTCCGACTCTTAGAAACGTAAAAATATAAATAAAAAAGAAATGAGTGTTTTTATATTTTTTTTGTACCCCCCCCCCCCCCCTCGAACAAAAATCCTGAATACGCTCTTTGGCAAGTACCCTTTTCTTTCTTAAAACTGTTGAAACTTTCTGATTGCATTTTAAAAATTAAACTTTTTTTGACATCTATTTAACAAAATGTTAGTGGAAGTGAGATTGTTTAGTTTGGGAGGGATTCTGCAGGTAAAAGGTGATTGTGGAGTAAGAAAACTAATTGTGCACTTTTGGGCAGATAAAATTACCTGAAACTGCCCCGTTGGCAAGGCTGTGTCTAAAGAACAAAGTTTATTATTCAAATAATTTACGAACCTCATAACTGAACGTCTTTATAAGTTAGGGGGTTAAATTTGAAAAGGGATTTTTGCCGGTTTCATAATGTTCTTGGAAGATAAGTTGGAATGATTGTACCAAATATGTAAGTTACGTTATTTATTCTTACGCCCTTTATCTTAATTTCAATTAAAGTCTTTTTGGAGACTTGCAACTTTTATTGTAGAATCCAATTCACTGGGCAACGATTGAGTAACTGCTAGGATCAATGAACTCTTAATAGGGAGGTTTCAGGAATACCGTTATACGCTATTGCGCTCACCTTGTTCTTTTACGGTAACCTTAAATGATGATAGTGATGTAAAATAAGGTAAAAATCCTCCGTACTGATTTTTGGTCTCTGATCTTTTACGCTATTCTATGTACTCACGACACATTGCTCAGCTGTAACTTAATACGTAAGAAGCTCAGTGCTCTTGCGTAATTTATCAAACTGCAAGAACTTCAGGATTCTAAAGATAATTTGTATTTCCAAATAAAGCTGTTAAGTCAATTAAATAAAGTCATTTAATGAATTAATAAGACTTGCAAGTTTTGGACTGCATGTTCAGGATTTAAGTGTGCAATGGAATATATTTCAAATAATCATGGTAATTATTTCAATGTTGGGCTTAAATCATTTTTAAGTTGATGAGCTTCAATATTCTGTTTAGCTAAGCACAGTAAAGCCTATCATGTAAAATTTATTCATAGATAATTTTGCTCTTTCAACGGAGGTAAAGCATAGTATATATTATCACGTAACCTAACCTGACCTAGGTACCTTTCCCCCTAAACCCAAAAACAACAGTTTAAATATTGTATACACAATGAAAACCACGCTATACATTGTATTACCCTATAGCGGTGTCTTAAATTAACCCTTCAAAAACCAGTTTCTTCGTGACTGGTTTCCATAAAAGAGTGCGCTTAATACAGTAGTACCCAAAAAGACCTATCACCTGCAGCTTCACCGAAAACTAGGTTAAGTTACGAAACTAGGTCACTAATTGATATTAACTTTCTTTCTACTTAAATATACCACGTCGATTAGATCTTATCTAAATTTATTCTGATATTTATAATGAACAAAATAATAATCAGTGAAAAAGAACTTTTTTATTAGCTTTTAAAGTTGCTGCCTCATTTAGAGTTAGCGGGAGACGAGCTCAAAATAAATTTAGAAACCTCAATTTCTGTACGCTATTTTGTATAACGTTTTACCTTATTACGTAAAACGTTATACAAACGGGAGGTTCAGAAACCTCCCTAATGATGAGGACTAGACATGAAAGTAAACGAACTTCTCCCAAATGTAAATTCGCGGAAATTTCTAGAACGCCACTATGAATTTTTTTAGTTATTAGATTTGTCAAAATACTATCACATTTAGAGCATAGGCCCACAAAGCCAACATTTATTTGGGGATTGGGATAAGGGGTGGGAGTACAAGGCTTCAAAAGTCGTCCTTCGGATCTGTTCTGCTTGCCACTAGAAATTCCGCTTAACTAGGATTTTATTTGGATTTAGATTAAAGTTTTTTTTTTGCAAAAAAAACGAAAAAAAATGTTTTGTAAAATACCCCCCTAAAAAAGTCCTGGATACGTTCCTGGTTAGGTTTTATTTATTTATACTTATTCTTTTTTTTTTAGCATTAGGGTATTATCTTTTTATGGTACACATATCATGTATACGCTGGAAATATGAAAATTAATTCAAAATATGCTGGGAAGGGACGTAAATAAAAATTCATTTGGAGGGGGCAAGTTCGTCTAAACTCCCAAAATAGGTTAATTATATGAAAAAGTTGGACCTTTTAGAGAATTCCCTCCTGTACTGGCATGCTTTGGTAATGCTTTAGTAAGTAGGCTGAACGAAAAATGTTGTTCAATGTCGCTTTCTAAGGCTATAACGAGAAAAAAGTTTAGATGGCTAGGGCACGTTTTGCGGATGAAGGATGATGGATTGCCAACCATCTAGGGCTAGACGTAAAGCAGGTCGTCCGCGATTCGGGTGAGAGGATGTGTAAGCAAAGATTTAAGGGAAGTGGGAATTTCTTGGGAGGGTGTATAGAGGGAGGTTTTGAATAGATTAGGATAGAGGAGGAGCGTGCGTAGCCTTTTTTTAATTACCGGGTATAAAACAGATATCGTTGGCAAGTAGTTTTTAAAATAGCCATTTGGTGGTCTAGCCTATCAAATATCACCCCCCCCCTCCTACAAAACTTTGTAAAAACTAAGGTTTATGTGGTCTTATAACTGCAATAAATGCTCTATTAATAATATATTTTTATTTAGTTTCTAAACGTTATTTTGTATAACGTTTTACCTTATTACGTAAAACGTTATACAAACGGGAGGTTCAGAAACCTCCCTAATGATGAGGACTAGACATGAAAGTAAACGAACTTCGCCCAAATGTAAATTCGCGGAAATTTCTAGAACGCCACTATGAATTTTTTTAGTTATTAGATTTGTCAAAATACTATCACATTTAGAGCATGAAAGTAAACGAACATGAAAGTAAACGAACTTCGCCCAAATGTAAATTCGCACAAGCATTGCTTCAGGGAATCGATGATGTATATATATTTTTTTTTTTTAAATAAACCCATTGTTACTTAAAAAAAAAAAAAAAAAAAAAATATCCTTATAAAATTCTAAAATTTCATTTGCAAGGATAGGCCATTGGTTTTGAAAAATACCATATTTGTATTAAAGACACTGTAGTTTATCCTCCAAAGCCGTACTGAAATTTTATATAGGCTTTAAGTTTGTGCAAGTCCAATTTTAAAAATAAAAGTTTCTCTGAATACAGGGGCGGATAAAGAATTAATGTTTTTGGGGGGCACTGATAAAAATTTGGCTTCCCCATTGGTATGTTTCGCACCTTTGACGCTCTATTTAGTGTAACTTTCCACCTTCTGGGAGGGGGGCATGTGCAACTTCAAATGCCCACTCGATTCGGTCTACATGGTAGGCCATTTATTACAAATGCCGTGACCGTATTAAAAAAAACATGGTACTCCTGTACTAAACGGACTCTTTTATATACTGCAATGGAAACCAGTCACGAAGAATCTGTTTTTGACGGGTTAATTCAAGACACCGCTATTGGGTAATGCAATATATAGCGTAATTTTCATTGCGTATAGGATATTTAAACTTTTTGGGGGGGTTTAGGGGGGGTACCTAGGTTAGGTTACGTAATGATATATGCTAAGCTTTACACACTCCCACCCTCCCTAATGTGCAAATATATAGCCCAAATTTGTTTTTAAACTATAACATATTTATCCTATTTAATTTCATCAACACTAACCAAACTAGCAGTATATAAAAGAGTCCGTTTAGTACAGGAGTACCAAAATCGTAATTTACCCTCTAAAACCCCAATGTACTTTTTTTTGTCATTTTTTCTGATAAAAATAAAATTCTTTCATTTAGAAATAATAGTTTGATGGCAGTCTCACGCAGGCTTTTAAAAATAAACCGGTTTTTCTTGGCTAATGCGCAGTACTCGCTCCTTTGTTACGTCAAATGTTTTGATTCAAGGACTTCTTTGTTAATGTTAAAGAGAAATCGTTGGCCCCAGATGCAATATTGATTTGGAAGTAAAAACATTAATTTTCCTTTTACTAATAATAGTGGTGGCTACGCTAGAAAAGAACATCATGTTTTTGAATGGATTGAATAAGTTGTCTGATGGTGAAAGAAGTTCGGGGGCTTCCAGTCCGGTAGGTTTCAATTTTATTTTGTTATGGAAGTATGTTTTGAGTCAGCAACTTGAGTTGGTCTTTGACTGACCGTGTTGCATTATTTTCTGGGTAACATGTCTCTAGATGGCAGTGGCGGATCCAGGATTTTTTTTTGAGGGGGGGGGAAAAATAGGTTGATATGAAAAACTTGCGTTAGGAGCAAGTTTAATTAACGCAAGCTTGGTAAAATTTTCGTAAATCATATTATTGACTTACGAATAAAGTAAACATACCACTCGATGCCTTTTTTATGCTCTTTCCAAATATAATAATCATTTTTGTCGGAAATGAATTTTATCCCACCCTCTGTATAGGCCTAGGCCCATACCAATTCAGGATATATATTTGCACATTAGGGGGTAAATTTTATTTCTGATGTAAACTTGCGTTAATTCAGTAAATTACACTAATTTAGACTATTTTAGGGGGGACGCCCCCTCCCCTGGATCCGCCACAGCTAGATGGGTAATGTTTATATTAACGGACTAATCAACCTCTATAGTCAGACTTTGGTAAATATTTACCAAATCATATTATTGAATACACCACTAAAGTGAATATACCATTCGATGCCTTTTTTATGCTGATTACGAATATAATAATCATTTCTATCGGAAATGAATTTTAGCCCCCCCCTATATATGTCATTCAGGATATATATTTGCACATATGAGGGTGGGGGTTAGGTTAGGGGGGAGGCTAAAATTTATTTCCGATAGAAATGATTATTATATTCGTAATCAGCATAAAAAAAGGCATCGAATGGTATATTCACTTTAGTGGTGTATTCAATAATATGATTTGGTAAATATTTACCCAGATTTGTATCCTGAATCCAAATTTAAAACTCATTGCGTCGGAAAAAAGTTTCACCCTCACCCTTATAGGCAATATACCAATTCAGGGATATATATCTGCACATTAGGGGTAAGCGCAAAATTTATTTGTGACGCAAATAAATCAGTGGCGTAATTTCGTCAAAATTCTGGGGGGGGGGACAAAGTTGGAGCCAATTTTCCAAAATCAAGCGAAAATGACAATAAAAACAAAAAATGAGCCATTTGGTATCATTAAGGTATTCTAAAAGTACTATAAAGTTAAATGTGAACTAAAAAACTCATGGTAAAATTTTACTTTTGCTACTTTTGACTATCTTGGAAAGGGGTTAGGTTAGGAAAATAAAACTTCCAGGGATGGGTCTACAGGCTAATGCATGTCCTGGGAAGGTATTTTGAAGTATCTACTTCTACTCCTCCCTCTAGAGGGTCCTGAAATTTTCTTAAATGACAGGTCTACCTATGCAAATTTTGACAAAACATTTTACCTTAATTTTCAGTTATCAGTTTCATTTTATCTCTGGCTTTAGTTCTGAAAATGCAATTCCTGTTATTTGAGTAGAATTTAAGCCAAATCAATGTGTTTTTTTTCTTCAAAATTTAGGAAATGTATTTACATATCTTTAAAACTTTATAAATTAGGATTGAGCAAAGTTATGAAGCTGAAAACAATTTTGTTGTACTTCATTTAAGCAGAAGATCTATTTTGCAAGGTTTCACTTTTATAACACATAAATTTCAAAGGCCAGGACCTTCTAGAGGGAGAAGGAGTGGAGGTAGGTACTTGAATATCCCTTCCTGAGATATACTTTAGCTTGTAGACCCATCCCTGAAAGCTTACCAAAAGTAGCTGAAGTAGAATTTTAACAGGTCCTGAAATTTGCTTACATGCCAGGTCTATGTATTGAAATTTTGACAAAACAACATTTTACCTTAATTTTCAGTTATGATTTTCTTTTTCTCTGGCTTTATTTCTTACAATGTAATTCCTGTCATTTGAGTAAAATTTTAAGCCATATTAAGGTTTTTTTTCAAAATTTAAGCAAGGTATTTAAATATGTTTATAACATTATAAATTGGGATTTAGCAAAGTTGTGAATCTGAAAACAATTTTTTTGTACTTAATTTAAGCAGAATATTTATTTTGCAAGGTTTCACTTTTATAACACAGATTGTTAAAGGTCAGGACCCTCTTGATGAACCCTTTGACGGGTACCGACCTTTGGTGATTTTTGACAAAACTTTTTAGTATACAAATAAAACTTTCAGAAATAGATCGCATAGAATGCCAAAGTAAAGTGTTTAGAGGGTCATAACTTTCCTAAATCCTGGTTTATACAATTTTTAAAGAATTGAGGAAAATTCAAGTTTGACCAGGGAGTTCCAATAAGGCTTAGAATCCCAGGCATTAGCCTAGAATTGGGAATATTGAGAAGGAAAAATGGTAAGAAAACAATTCTTACTTTGTAATCTGTATAAAAATTGTAGTCAACAAATTTTGAAAGCAATTATACTATACCCCTCTCCCTTATGTGCAAATATATAGCCTAAGAAGTATATTTTCAATGTGTTTTGGGTTCTTGATTTCGTCAGAGTTTATTCAATTTATGGGTACATGGTTTGAGACAACAGTGACGCTTAGCAAAATGCATGGGAAATATGTAATTTGGGATATATATTTGCACACTAGGGAGAGTTGGTGGTAAAGTATAGTGGAATCGCTTTCAAAATCTGTTGACTACAATTTTAATACATATTATGAAGAAATAATTCTTTCTTAACATGTTTTCTTCTCAGCAGGGGCGTCCCGAAACTCATTTTATTGTGAGACGATCTTTGTTAATTTTACCGAATCGCTACCTGATTTATACCGAATTTTCTGCAGAAATATAGAATCTTGCTAAAATTCTGCTGATTTTCCAAAATTTTTGCCGAAATTTTCGCCTTCGGCCAACTTTTTTTCTTGGGGGTTGCGACCCTTCCCCCCACCTTCGTAACGCCCCTGCTTCTCAGTAGTCCCAATTCTAGGTTTATACCAAATCGTAATCAAATTCTAGAAATTGGGTCTTCAAAACTTAGTCAAAGAAAATAAGCTTTAAACTATGATCAAGGCATTTGAGGGGGGGGGGGGGCTTATCAGTCATTTCAGAACTGAGCTGCAGTCTTGATGTCCTCTGACTGTGGTTGAAGAGACAGCTCCACACTTGTCGTGTCCAGGCCATACTGCCTTCGTTCGCCCTCATCTGCGCTTCTTCTTGTGACGTCCTTCATATACTGTCTCTGGGAGTCAGGAATCCCTACTTTCAGTGCTTATGTCCCATTCACCATGAGATTTCATCTCTACCAAGATTTACCAAGCTAGTGTTGATTTCAGCCGATCACAAAATTCTATGACAAATCTGTTTGGGTCAAATTAGTGTTTGCTAAATCTCGGTATCAGGAAAATCTTATTGTGGATGGGCCTTTAACCAACCACTTATTCCAATATAAAAAGACAAGTCCCATTTTTCATTGATTAGTGGCAGTCAAATTAAAACCGTTTTGTGACATATATATATATATATATATATATATATATATATATATATATATATATATATATATATATATATATATATATATATATATATATATATATATATATATATATATATATATATATATATATATATAATGATGATAATCATATGAAAAATTTAATATATGTAAAAGTGTTTGGCATGAAAATCCTATTTTTGTTTGCCAGGAAGCTTGTATGTCAAAACAGATGTAAGAAAATGTCTCTTACAGATCAAATCACTTAGATAATTTTAAGTTGCAATATTCAAGAACCAAATATTATAGCAAAGCAGGATGGCGAGATTCTATGCTTCAAATTTTAATGGAAAATTCAGGACTGCTAATATTTGTTGACAAATCTATTACACAAATTCTGGCTTACCAAACGTATTCACCATTTTGTTTTCCTTGAGAGCCCCTTATACCCGCAAACAATTCCTAAAACTTTCAAGTTTTAGGGATTCACTTTCAAGTTAGAACTCTCATTCCAGGCAATATAATGGTCCTATGTCAAATTTAAAATTTTGGTGAACCTGCTTGAGACTCTAGGCAGCCTTTCCAAAAACTAACACACACGTACTTGTCCAATAAGAGAGTCATACTTACTCCCACCCACAGTAGACAGAATATACCAGTAAGCTTATCGCAGATCATTTCTGGTCTTCGTTCTCGGTGCGAACAAAAAGCTCCTCCCACTTATTTCTGCATTAGCGGGAATGCGGGTTAGTCTGTTTCCGATTGTTTCAATGCAATTTGATGGAAACAATCGGAAACAGACTAACCTGCATTCCCGCTAATCTGACTTCGCCTATGTTTATATCTGCAAAAACGTTTTCCGGAGCACTCGCACCCCGGTCCGGGTTTTTATAATGGGTGAGATAGAGAATGATCATACTGCTAATTATATGAACTGTGCTCCCACCATTTACCCGTGTCATTTAAACATTTTTGTTTCTCAATTACTCAGACTATCTGTATTGGCCTTCTTCCTACAATTAGCCATGTCTTGATGCCTACTGCAAAATACTGGCTTTTCAGTTCAAAATTTTGAATTTTTGGATACCCTGTCCAATTATTTCATTTCAGCGAATTGTTAGTCAACAATTCTGTTCCGCCATCCTAGTAAAAACTGCTAGCTTACAAGTGGATGGAGGGAAAGACCTTTAACTTAGGGAAAAAACATTGCTAGCTTATAAGTGGATGGAGGGAAAGAGCTTTAACTTTGGAAAAAAATTGTTCGTTTATTACGACTTATAGTTTTAATCCTATAACATTTCAGACTAATTAAATCAGATATCAATTTTTTTTCGGAATTTTGTACTTATTATATATATATATATATATATATATATATATATATATATATATATATATATATATATATATATATATATATTATATTAATTATACTATAAATATAATATTATATTTATAAATATATTATAAAAACTGATATATATATATATATATATATATATATATATATATATATATATATATAGACCCTGGCGCCGCGCCGATAAGGGAAGACCGGCGGCGGCGGGGCCAAAAACAGCACGCCGCGCCGCCGGTAGGACGCCGGCGGCGCACCGTCGGTAAGATGTCGGCGGCGCGCCGCCGACGCGATCAGTGTTGACCGCAAACATTAATGTTTTCATTAGTCTTTCTCAAATCACAGCTTAAATTTACAACAGATTCAAGCCTATTCATGAGTTCAAAAATTCACAAGTCGCTGGCGGGAACTGGTCTCCTTCGTTATTCATAAAGAGAAGTATAAATGTGGTAGAAACGAAACGGCCGTGGCGTTTCAGAACCCTTGCATAATACGAGTAGTTGAAGTATCTATTAGCTATGTATTCTTAACATAAATAATTATCAAAATTAGTAGTTTTTTTCATCGAGCATTACTGCATATAAACTTCAAATACCGTATCACAAAATTCGTTATTTATCTTTGTAAAAACTTTGAATATAACTTTGAACTTAGAAGCTTAATTTTTTCATAATGCCCTTTGCCTATATCTATTTTGGCACCTTTAAAACAGTTAAAATGGGCGACTTTGATATTGAATGTTTTTTTTTTTGGCTCTTTTGGATTCCTAAAGCCTTCTTGTATTAAAAACTGGTTTTTAATAACAATTTAAAAAAAAATACATTTTAAAGTTTTTTTTGGCTTCTTTATAGAATATGTCATGTAGGCTAAGGCTGAACTGCTGCTTTTTCATTGGTTTTGACTGCTCTTTTGGATATTATTCATTTTTTCTTTTGGGGATTCATTCGAAATTATAAACTGATAAATACCTAATATCAGTCAAATTATAAACTGCAACTAAAAGGAGTAGATTTATCAAATTGAAAATTACATTATAAACACTTCACATGAGAATACTTCAATTACAATGACACAAAAAACACTTAATTGTTTATTCGCTATGAAGAAAAGTGAAGTGCCAGCTAATTTCTTAGGTAAAAAATGAAAAGCTCATCAAAAATGAAAAAATTAAAATGTAATTAAATGAAACAATATGCAGACTGGAGTAGCTCCAGGAAGAAGTTGAAATTTTCATCCTAGTTCGTCACTTTTAATCCAAGCAAAATGTTAGGACACTTAGTATCAGTTATTGAGTTTAAGCTTTGATTTCCAAATGCTCACAAGAATTACCAAATTTAAGAAAGTTGCAACAATAAGTCACCTGTGGTCAAAATACTATAAGACTCCTGTTTGATCCCCACCCAGACTCAAAGCTTCTGCTATGGACATTTCCATGGAAATCTCCAAAGAGTTTCTTTTTAAAATAGCTTTCAAGCGTAGTTAGGCGTATTTAGATTTTTTTGCTTTTCTTCAAAGCTTTGAAAAAAGTGTTATAATATTCCAAATGTTTCATTTGTGGGGTGATCGAATTTTCTAAACCACTGTAGATACGTAAGAACGTTGCAACATCTAGTACCCTGAGGTCATAAGACTGTCAAAGACTCCTCTGCGCCATTGTTACTCGAGCGCAACGTTTGGTGGGGATGTCGATATAGCTTTCGTCACACCAATTCGTTTTAGTGTGAATCTACCTGGTACATATGAATGAATGTTTTCAAAGTAAACCCGTTTCATCAATAGAAAAAAAAAACGGATGTCCGTTTCCCTTTGGACGATAAAACCATGCAAGTGCTGTATCAAGGATAACTCACGAAATATTGTTAATTTTTTGTCAACTTTTCGTCATCCCTGCTTTCAATAAAAAAAAAAATCAAAATACTATCAATTAAATATAATAACTCCCAATGCACTCCTCTGTATAACATCTTGACAGAATACCGTCTGGGCTTTAAATAAAAAAAAATAATTAAGTCATTGGCACCCCTGCTTAAAAAAAATTGAGATATTATCATTTAAATATGATAGCTCAATACCCCCCTCTGGATACCACCTTGATAGGATGCCGTCTCTGCTTTAAATTAAAAAAAAATCAACTTTTTGGGATCCCTTCTTTCAATAAATAAAATTTCGAGCTATTATCATTTAAATGTAATACCTCCCTACCCCCTCCCCCTCTGGATACCACCTTGATAGGATACCGTCTCAGCTTTCATTAGAATAATAATTTACTTAATAATTAACTAGGTCACTATACGGTTCAAACAAACACGCAAAATAACGTTAAACAGCTTAGTGTTCCTTGAAAAAAAAATCGAGGGTATAAGTAAAGGGGTACAAAGACAACAACAAAAATGTCGAAATTATTTAGATATACCTCAAATTATTGGAAAACTGAGTGATAGATTCGCAATGGCACTCGATAAGATCCAAAGAATCTAATTAAAAGGGAGCGCACACATAAGCCAAATAAGGCCAGTAGCCTATGATAAATTGAAAAATACTCAAGACAGTGAACAAGTCCTAATGGGGGACCCTGGGTCTATCACAATATTTCAATTGTTTCCCAAGGCATTTGATATCATTTTCTTCTGTCTCCACTTTAAAAGAAAAAAATAATTATCTTTTTGGCATCCTTGCTTTCAATAAAAAAAGATGTATTATCATTTAAAAATGATAGCCCCCTATCCCCCTCCCCTATAGGCAATAATTTACAATTTATTTATGAATTATATTTTTGGGGTAACTTCCGGTTCAATCTTTAATTCCCCAACCTTGTACATAGCTTAGTCTATAGCTAAATTTTGTCTCAGGCGAAGGTTGTTTTTTTTGGGGGGGGGGAGGGGGTAAAAATGTTCCAGAAAGAAGATTGTATTTTCTATCAGGCGTTTAATAATTGAGTACTAAACATTAAGAAAATATTATCTAAAAACAGAAAAAAAAATCTGCAAACTTAAAATTCAGCTGTAGAAACAATCTGTCGGCTATCAATTTCAAAATCCAACAAAAGGCTGAAGCTGTATAGTAGTGAATGCGTTCTATAATTCTATTCAGCTTGAAAATAAAACTCTTGACTATGAATGATGTAAGAAATAGCGATTGGGAAACTGCATTAAAAATAATTTAAACTCATTTCATAAAGGCGATACTTTTTTTGTCAACATGTGAAGAACTGTGTATATTGCAATATTTGCAATTGCATATTGCATCTGTCTGGTTTTTATGCAAAGTAACAAGAGACGAAAATTAATGAACAAGAGAATAGTAAAGAATTATGGTATGCAAAGTAATTTTTGGCAGGGAAAGTCACTGGTGATAAATCGCTAGGGGTGGCATCGTGATTGGGTGATTTTCGGGGATTCGGGAAACAATTTTTTTTTCAGGGTGACACATTCATTTTCAAGGAAACACCCAAATATTCGGGGATAGTGCAACCCACGCCTGATTTTTCATCAGGAAAATTGAAATACTAAGCCACACGAGAATGAAAAGCTCCGACATTATAGTTAACACAGTACAGACCTGACGCAAAAATAATTTAAAGTCGACCAAACGCCGCCGTCTCTGCCGGCGGTGGCGTGCCTGCGGTGCGCCGGCGGCGTTACGACACTTCGGCGGCGTTCGACCGGGCCTCTCGTCGGCGGCGTTCGGTCGATCCGCCGGCGCGGCGCCGGGGTCTATATATATATATATATATGTACGTATATATATATGTAAGCAGTGCTCTTACACTTTTTTTTTACCTTTTGTATGCTTGAAGGCTTATAGATAATATTTTTTTTCTTTTTCAGGCCAATTCTGAAGGTTATCGTACCCCACCCCGAAGGATCCCAAGCTGGTCTGAGAGTTCAGGTAGTCCCCGATCGTACTCTCCTTTTAACAAGGATATATCATATGCTGGTAAGATACCACTTAATTTATTTGTTTTGCATTTCACATTGCAGAACAGTAGTGATTAAGTTCCCCATGTTCACCATCGTCCTAATTAGTATAACAAGGATCATTTATGCTTCTAAACTTGTGGAAGCTTATACGTAAATAGTGGGGCGTGCGTATAACTCAACCCCATGCAGTTCAACTCCTGTGCAATATAGCCCCATTCCATATAAGAAAACATTCAACTTAATCTGTTGCAAGAGTTGGAGTTAAATTAGGGTTCAGATGAACAAGCGTTGATTGGAACAAAGCTTGAGTTTAACAGGGGTTGATTTGAAGGGGGGGTCAGTTGAAGAGGGTCGAATTAAATGGAACTAAGATTAAAAGAGGCCACGCCCTACTCAACGTTCAATCAATAGTAATCCTGAACCTGTATCAGTGTATTGTTTTAATGTAAGTCGAATAAGAAAAATAGTGGGGGGTTCTGCTTTTAGCGTTATTAGTGCTATTAATCTTATTCATATTATTGTCCGAAAATGAGAAATCCTTAATCATGTTGTTTGTTAATTAAGACCAGCCATTACACCAGTTGAGACAGGGGCGGATCCAGAATTTTTTTTTTAGGAAGGGGGGGATAGGTTGATCCGATAAACCTGCGTTAGGAGCAAGTTTAATTAACGCAAACTTGCGTTAATTAAGTAAATACACTACTTTAGACTACATTCCCCCTGGATCCGCCACTGAGTTGAGACTGAACTGGGCGATGGGGCCAACCTGTCACTTCCTGGGTGTGTTTTAAAACTAGCTCTAACTAAGCACCCTCGTTTGGATCTGTTTGTCTGGGTGTGTTTTTTTCTTGTTTGAATTTGAGAAAGCCCTCCCTGGTGTTATCAGAGCCAAATTATTGGGTCTATCAATAGGGGTATAATAAGACAAGGTTTTCACAAAAAAACATTCCCAAACTTGCAATGCTTGTCAAAAGGACAGATCATGCAATTAAAAAAACGAACTAAAATCTCAATGAAGGAACACTATAAATGGTGTTTAGAAAAATTAAGATTAGTACGCCACGTTTTTAGGGAAAGAAATAAGATTATTTATTTTAAGGGTATGCCCTTGTAGTAAGCACCACCAGCAGGGCCGGATCAACTAGGTGTGGGGTCCTATTGGAAAAATTTTCGTGGAAGAATATTGTAAGTATTGCTTTCAAATATTGATTGTCATTTTCACTTGTCTTTTATCCGAGGCTATTGCCCTAGTGAAGCAACAGGTTGATTTAAATCATCCTCCACTTTTCGCATTTTCTTGTAACATTTAGCATAGTTGTTAGTGTTCGCAATATTTCTTCCAAGAGATCCATTGGGTTACAAGAGATCCCATGATCTAAAGGATGTTCAAGGTGCTCTTTAGCAGCTTCATCGGGTTCTAAAAAGTAGATTTGGGGATATGGATGTGGTTCAAAATCACCTTCAGGGGTTTCTGATGGATGTGCCACCAAATTGATTTTGGGATAAATTTGTCCAGCTATTTTGAAGCTGAAAAATTACGGCTATTGATAATCTAATCATCGCTTACGTTGAATGAAGCTAAAGCAAAACATGAATTTAAGTTTCGTACTTGTCTGTGGAACTCTTTAGATAGTAGGCCTAAGTGATGCTTTATAACAGGCCAAACTGATTTATTTGGGAATTATGGAGGTAGGAATGCAGTTCGACCAAGCAGGCAGCAACCCTCAAATGAATTACCTTTGTTGGCTACTTTTCATGCGGGAAAATGGAGGACTCCGCAGTGAATACATACAAAGTTGAAGGGTCCCAATCACTTGTAATTAACACTTGCATAGTTCGCGGCCTCTTTGTAGAATTTTTACTTGGTTTTGTGCCACATTTAGTTAGTGTTGAAGATTGTTATGGTGTTGTTCTTCTAACGTAAAATTTCTTTCTTCTTCACATTCATTTTTGAGTCATTCTGATTCTCGCTGTCCCATGTCCTCTAACAGCGCAATTCTTTGTCCTTCACTTTAATTTTTGACACGTTCTGATACCTGCTTTCGTGTGTCTGATAACCCTACAATTCTTTGCTCTTTACTTTCATTTTTGACACGTTTTGATTCCCGCTGTTGTTTTTAATACTCACTGCAACTTATCTCCTAATTGCATATTTCTTTGTTTTTGCTGTCCTATATCTTCTAATCACACGTTTCTTTGTTCTTCATTTTTGATCTGTTGTAATTCTCGCTGCCACTTATCTTTTAACAGTATATTTCTTTGTTCTTAATTTTTCGTTAATCATTGCTTAAGACATTCTTTCAATGTCCCTTGCCTTAGCTGCTCAGATTTGTCTTGTCACTTTTGATGGTCCAGGTTGTTCATTTTCACCCTTGTATTTACATCTCTCAGGTTGTTGTCTTTATCTGGCCTCAATTGATGCTCAAGTTTGCTTATTTTGAGCTCAGGTTTTTGTCCTCTTGTTCTTTTTTATCCTCAGTTTGAGTTTACGTAAATTTACGCTTTTTCCCTCTAGATATTTTGAAACTGCTGAAAATGCCTTTTGAAATTTACATTAGAAAATATGAATAACTGAATTTACATGTTTCTAGGTTTTGTTCTGTAAAATCTTCTAAAACTGTCTCAAAATCTAATTTCCTTCCGTCTCTTACATTCACTCGACATAATTCCTAAACTGTTTAATCTTTTCTGATTCATTGTTTATACCAGATAATTTTTTATTTGTTTCAGCCTGGAAAATGATCTCTCTGCAAAGGTAACGCTTACTGGAATTGTTAAGAATATTCCACAATTTCGAAAAAACCCATTTTGATGGCAGCGCGTGGCCCCCTTTCAAACGTGGGCCCCGATTGGGCCCAATCGCTCTGTATCCGGGCCTGGCCGCCAGGGTGAAAGAAACGGGGGAAAAGTGCAATATTTAGTCATAATACCCATATATACCCAATATTTAGTCATAATAATTATGATAAAAAATGCAATTATAATAATAAAACAATATATTATAATAAAAAATGCAATTGTTCTTCCTGTTTATTTTTATTACTAACTCAAAGTTGCGCCATGTTTTTTTTTAAACCTCCATTTATTTTCCAAAACCTGCGTTTTTTTTGGTTGTCTAATTTTATATTAACTTACATCTGAATAAAAAAAATACACGAAAATTTGAATTTTTATTTCATAATATGTAAAATTTGTACTTGCACGTAGGGGGCGGGGAGCGGAATGAGTAGACAAGGGGACAAATGGTCAAAAATAAATTTATTTTATTGTTTTATCATAGCTTTTCGCAAGGTATGTCCTCGTGAAAATCCCCCCCCCCTCTTCAGTGCATGCAATGAAGATTACGTGCACTATTTTTTACACTCTCATGAATTCGTGAGGAGTGACGGAATAATATTTTGTATCTTTTTTCAGGTGCCAGATTTGATGAGCCACCAAGTCCAAGAGTTTTGCCAATGCCCCCTGTTTCTTGGATTCCTGCCAACCCAGCCGCAACGTCTCAGCGGCGTGAAGTTATGGAGCTAGGACTTAAGAAGTTACTTGGCATTGAAAAATAAAGACCATCTCACCCTCATGTCCTATTCAGTATCGTCAAGTTAGACATTGCATTAGTGTCATATGTGGCAATGCTGACTTTTAAGTTGGGTGTTTTGATCTCAATTGGTGTTTCAAGTTAATTGATGATTTTTTAACTTGTATTCTGGATTCAAAGGTTTTAGAACGCGTTACATGATTTATCGGAAGGTTTTGATTTTTTTTATTTGCCTATGATGAGAATCGCCAATTACTTATTCAAAGTTTTGGGCTACATTCCAGTCAACAGTGACCTTGCTCTGGACTTTGGGCTGCCAAAAACATAAATCAAAATATTCGTTTTTTTCTCGTTATATGTTTCTTTAATTAAAAAAAAATGATCTAAAAAAAGCCCAAGGTACAAAGCATTGAAACTTCAAAAATTTGTCATGTATGAGTGATTTAGTTTTATGTACGGTCATCTCCAGTCCTTTTGTCAACTAGTCATTGTTTTGAAGTACTGGGGACTTCTTGATTTTTGGTGTGAATTTTACGCGTTGATTTCATTTCTGCTAGCATAACCAATTCGATTTGTCAGGGCTAAGTGAGTGAATAGAAATAGGTTCCTAATTGAAATTTTTCTTCTTTTTTGTTCGTTTTTCATCGTTTATCAACCCTTTTTTCATCTTTAGGTATTTTAAATCGAGCTTTTATCCATTCTGCAATAATTTCCCTTAAAAACAGACTTTTTTTATATAAATAAATGGTAATGTCTATGAAACAGACGTAGATAGGGAACATGTCGGGAAGTATCTTTTTTAAAAGCTCCAAAATCTGGTTATTAGTAAAGAATCTGAATTAGAAGTGAGGCATCCTTAGTGAGGCTTTATTACCCAATCCTTTGGATGTATTTCATGGATTTTTGTTTTAGTTCAAATTATTGACAGAAATTCAAAAAAAAATTCTGTATGATGTTTGTTCGACATGTTTACTTTCTGCAGCATATAAATTAACAGGACAAGTCTCTGTTATGTTTTCTTTCATAAATCGAATTAAATTTAATTGTTGACAACTTAGGTTTATTTTATTAGACTCATTAAAGTAAAGACTTCCCTTTTAAATGCTGGGACCAGTTTTGATAATAAAGTAGCATTTCAGGAAGTAAGTAAAAATTTTATCTTAAATTTGATTAACAAAAGTAATGGTATAAATTAATAAAAATTATGACAATAAATAAAGAATTTATATCCTATTTTCCATGTGAAAATATCATCACATCAAAATGTAATAATTACTGCGCGACTATGGCGTAAAAATTGTTAAGCAGAATTTCGTCATCAGGGTATCAATAGGTCGTATCCCCATAATTGTAAATTTTCAGAAGAGCAAACAAAAAACCACATTTTTTTGTTTCCCCTCCGATAACCATAAAACAAAAACGGATTGATACGTAAATCAATGCGTGTCAATCTGTTTTTGTTTTATAGTTCTCAGAGGGGAAATAAATTATAACGTTTTTGTTTGCTCTTCAAACAAAAACGAAAATTCAGAAAATTTGCAATTATGGAGATACGACCTTTTGATACCTGACTCAAGATTGACTCTTAGTTTAAAGCCAAGCTCGATTTAGATTCGCCTAGCTTATGTGCACTGTATTTGCACATTTTTTTTTTCGTTTTTTATTTGGCTCAAAAGAAGGTAAAATCTCGTTAAATGTTTGAATTTCGGCCAGGAAAAGTGATAAATTATTATATTTTGTCTCTTAATTTGCCACAATGTACACTGTGATACATGTACAACCAGCTCAGTTTTGAGCACAAGTGCCTATTGTATTGAAACAGTCCTTAGTTGTTATATGATGGTGGTTTCTTTTACGTAGCTCGTCTGTGAGATCTTATGATGGAGCAGAAAATAATTGAGTTATTTTGAAAAAAAAATATTTGAGCTATAAACAGGGTGTGTTTAAATACCATTATGACCTATTTAACATCTTTGTAATGCCAATAGCCGAGTGTGTTTTTGTTGTGTTGGTTTTTTGAGTGTTTAATTAGCAAATACTGCAAAACTTCAACTAAGAGCTAAAAAAGAGGTTTTTTAAAAGATGCGTGGTTAATATTAAGCTATATATATCACATGTTAAACGCGTTAAGGGGTTGTTTTTATTATTTGCTTTCATTTTTGTTTTACGAGAACACGAGGAAAGGGCGTTCTAGAGCTAATTTTTTTATATACCATGAGGAGGTCAGTTGGACTAGACGGGGTATTTCAACCCTGTATCAGGTACGCCTAGTCCAACATAGAAATGTGGTTTCCTCAACTTTGTAACCTCTTTGACTCTCCCTTTTATGCATCAGTTAACGCGGCGACTTTATTTCTCTCGGTACTAATATTACAAATGCATTTACTTCAATAACAATGAGCAAAGAAAACTTAAGAATCTATTAAATTTTCCATGTATATTGTTTTACTTTGGGAGATGTGAAGAAAACGTTCAATTATACGAAATTATGCATCTATCTGTGATTTAGTTGAATGTTGATTTTTGTGATAGCCAAGTTATCAACATTTAAATACTCTATGAAAGTCAAAAATAAAAATATGGTATAATTGTTCGTTTTCTACATTTATTTGCGAAATTCTGCGATTTGTTTTTACTTCAATGTTTAAACTGAATTTGTTTTAACAAATTTTGATGACTTAGCTTCACACAGTTGATCTAAAAATACTTATGTTGGCATTTTGAAGCCTTTCTTTTTGAGCTCTTAGTTCTGCTAAAAATGTTTTGACGATGCTATATCTGGCAGATTCAATGAATTACTCAGGTTCACACAGGATGAATTCAGGCACGGTAATTTTAGTTGCCATTTCGATAATTTTACCTCCACAATTTGGCTATTTTAATTGCCAAATTAGCAACCATAGTTAACCACCTTCAAGATTCTACTTGCTTTGTCAAATAATTTATTTGGCTGCTAAATTTCAACTTTTGTCGGGTGACCGAGATATTCTTCTATGTAACATCATCATACGTGGAAAAGGCAATTTCGTATGAAAATAAATGCTACTAAAATTATTCATGGTAAAATTTACGAATTACCTTGTGGTAATTTTTTTGTGTGGACCTAAAGTTATGAAAATGGAGCCTAATCCCATTAAGCATTACCATCTGTATTTAGTCGTTTCATTTGTCATCACTCATGCTTAAAGTTTATCAGATTGGGTAATTTCCACCAATTGAGGCTTAAATACCTCTGATTTATTTATTTTTGATAAATTATTTTAAAATATAGATTTCAATGCTTGTGAAACAAACAAATCATTAACTGCAGATAGGATCCAGAAATCCTGAACAGAAATAACCAATTTATTTAGATACACTTTTTTTAATATTCAATCATACGTATTTACAAAACGTAAATTTAAATATTTTTGATTAGTTATTCCCCATGATTAACTAACCACCTCTAATTAAGCCAATTACATAGTATACCAAAAGCCACAATGTTTATCGTCTTAATGTTTGAAGTAGTTTTGACTGCTTGGGTTTAAGGCCAAACTTTGCTCATGTTTAAAGGCCCTGTTGTCAATCACAAAGGACATGGTGAGCGGTGCAAAGGCAAGGGAACGAGCCCAAAAACAATTTCTACCGCTTTACCCAATGCTTTTGCTAGTCTTGCCAAAAAGGCAGAAAAAAAGCCAGTTAAAGAGTAGTAACAGGAATAATATTAGTTTAATATTAGTATGTGTCTTAAGCTCTAATGTTAAAAATTAGCCTAATCCGTCATTATCGATGTTAGTGAAGAATGACATTAAGAAAAATGAAGGGCTAATAGGATGTTAAGGAAAAAAAAAGAATTAATAGGGCGCTAAGGGAAAAAGGACTAATAGGATGTTGAAAGGAAAAAAGGAAATTGAGAAAAAAGACTAATAAGTCCTAATAGTAATGCTTAATAGAAATTAGGGTCCATTATAAGTCCACGATTTATGCTTCTCTTATTTTATGTTAATATTAAGGATAAACAAATTTCTTCAAGATTAATTGATTAATTAAATCGCTTAAATAATTATTTAGTTAATTATTTTTCCAAGTGCTGAATGAAGAAGTCGCTAAGGAAGTGTTAAAAGGAGTTAGTTTATTCTTTCTTAGTTCTGTTTATTATAATGTATTGTATCTAGGCCTATTACAGTATGTAATAACTTGATGTGGTTATTCGTGAATTTGAATAATTGTTGAGGAATAAGAATTCCAGTAAGAGATGTGAAATTTCCCAACCAAAGCTATTTCCGTTTGGAAACGTATTTGTTTGGAGATACATTGTTGCATGTTTAATACTCATCGAGTTTTTGTCTTCCATGTGGAAACCACCTTAAATATAGAGACAGTGCAGTGAGTAAAGTCTAAGGAACTGTTTACAGTGAGATGGTCTTTTGGACCAGTACAAAAGTGCTTTTTATCTATTTTATTATCTGTGATTAATGGACTGGACACGTCTTTGGACTGAATTAACGGACCCGTAAGTGGTGATCAAATGCTGGATTTATCGACACAACTGCAATAGCCCGGATTTATCAACACAACTGCAATAGCCCGGATTTATCAACATAACTGCAATAGCCCGGATTTATCTGCAACTACATACCCTCCTATCCATAGAACCAAAGGCTCTTTTCAGAGCCACCAAATTTAGAAAGAAACACTTGCTGCGAATAATCACAAACCATTGCTTTTCAGGTTTTTTTTTTGTTTGCTAAATAGCAAATTTTTCGGACAACACGTGCAACAGCAACAAAAATTCATGTAAACAAATCTTTGTTTTTCATTTGTAACCCCCTCCCCCTCCTAAACGAAAATCTGGTTATCAGAAAACAGTGTTAATCTGGCTCTAGTATAATATGTCAATAGGGTCTTCCACATTTTCCAAAGCAGTCTAGACTTATTGTATTGCAGTTTACCTTATTAAAAAGAAATTCGTAAGTTAAACCGTTTTTTTTTATTACACATATCTGTATGTCTAATTTCAATCATCATCCATAGAATCTCCTATAAACGTAGATATGAAATTATTGTTCAATTGATCTTCGTGAGTTATTGCTTCACCGGCCGTGGTCAAGAATTTTTTTCAATTTTCCAAAAAAAAAAGTATTTTTGGCAAAAAATACAAAAAAATGAGTTTTTCTAAAAATTTGGTTCAAATACGCGCCTAATTGGCACCACTGATCTCTAGTGGCAGCAGCTAATGAAAATGTTTGAGGGGGGGGGTATATTTTTCAAAATCTGGGGAGGGGGTCATGTAGTTTTCTTTTCCAATGGCAGCGCAGAAAAAAGGTATTTCAGAAGTCAATCCGAAATCAAAATTTGTCAAATCTGACTTCTATTATAGTTTTTTCAGCCAGTACATCTTAGAAATTGTTTTAAAAGCACTTTTTCCTCAAAAAATAACATTTCAGACACAAACAGGGATCCCTCTGTTGCCTAAACCACCTCACATACTCCTCATGACAGTGGCTATGTAGCTCACCTAATTTAAATTATTCACCTTCGATTGTTAAACAAGATTGAAACAATTTTGGAATGAGTTTCTTAGATCGTCCTTCACTGTAAGCGGTGTATGTCAAAAGATGAATCTAGACTTTAACCCCCCCCCCTCCTCTGAAAAATACTCCTCCAGAAAATACCCTCATATCCCAACGCAAAATTTAGCAGTCAAAGAGAGAGTTTAAAAATAGGTACCTCAAGATGTCCTGAGGGGTAGGAAAGGGACCAGGCAGTTTTAGGACAAGGGCTGGTTGGTCTCCAATAACTTTCTACTAATAGAAAAAGGAATAAAACTCAATATATGATCGAATGAGCATCCTTCGAAGTTTCTACGACCATGAGGCTGATGCGGGAATGAGGAAAGGGCAGTCCCCTCCTATATGGAATAAATTCCGCTCATTTTGGGGTTTAATGTTACTCTTTACTTTCATAATAACAATGTTTCTCCCAATGTTTCTCCCTTGGTTTCTCCCAAGATGCACAAAAAAAATTGTTTTATTCATAACTCATGAAAGATCCTCATAACCTCCGGAGAAAGTTGTGCAATTGGCGTAATTTTTGACTTATTGATAAATATAATGCTGCCACTTCTATTTTTTCTAAGAGTAGGGTCTTCTGTCAGTCCAAAAGTAGGATTTCGTGCGACAATGAATTTTTTTTTTAAGAGAGAAGTAGATTCACGAAAAATGATCGTCTCCGTAAATTGGGGTCCTTGTGTTATCTTTTTCTTTAAGCCTACCTTCTCTCCTATCAGAGATGTTCAGCTAGAATTTTCTGGTTTCTAGCAAAGATGCATGAGAGGCAAATTTAAAGAAAAATACACATTTTAGTGGCAGATCCAAAATTTCACAGGGCTTTACGCTAGAAAAGCTCCTGTTCTAGAATATTCTTCCAGTTTGTTTGCCAGGAAATAAATAAAATGGCATTTTTGACTGCTGAGTCTGTATAATCTTAGACGGTACAATTTCTAAAATATTTTAAAAACCTTTTTCTAAAGGGGAACTACAAGAAATAATTCACTTTTCTCGATTTATTTCAAAGATTTCAGCCACTAAATTTTACGTTTGATTTTCCAGGGCAATAGGATGGCTAACAAAATGTGGCCGGAAGGATATTTTGAGAAAACTCGATTTTACTACTTATATAAGGAAGTATGCCGTTGTACGCAATCGCCATTTTGGCCCATCGGACCTTGTTTGTGAGGAAGAGGGTCTTCACGGCAGATGTCAGGCTAGAGGCTGTTTTCTGCAAGTGACTGTGTTGTGAGGAAGGAGTCTAAGACACTAAAAGAAGATGTCAAAGCAACCTTAAGTGATGCCATGGTTGCAATTCCAAAAATTCGCAAGCTGAATGAAGTTAATTTCACTTTCGTCCCTGCCTTAGAAACCATTAACGAAGAAGAAAATATGTCCCGTTCTTCAGAGGTAACTGATTCTTCTAAGCAAAATACATATTTGCCAACGCTTTCTAGCTGTTCCTTCGTCGCAGTTTGTGATTTGAATCAAGAAGTTTCCCCGAAGGACCAAACCGGGTACGCCATTCTTCGGGACTGGGTAGAGCTCACGAAATCAGTGATGGTAGGGCCAGACCGGCCATCACTGGCATTTCCGGTCTTCCTGGCTAGACCGGGAAGAAAGAGACTTTTTCTAAATGGCAAGACAAACGCTCTTGTCTCTTATAACCAGTTTGATGCAACTCTTAGAGAACGTAGATTCCCCAAAAGAGGAAAATGAAGCTATCCGTGAAAAATCTGTCTTGACAACGCCAAAAAGTAAAGGGCACCATGACGAACCAAATTCCCCCTTGCCTAAAAAAGTTAAAAGGTTGTTTGAAGAGCTGCCTCAGAAATCAACGGGTTGAAAATTAGGGATGGGGGAGATGGTAGAAATAGAGTGCACGGAGCAGTTTCTAAGCTTGAAAAAGACAATGGTATAATGTCAACTCGGGTATACTCGTAAAAAGAGGTTTAGACAGATCATCAAGAATCAACAAAAAATGATATCGAGATGCCGTGCTGGAAATTGTATATTGAAAGCAAAACTGTTTCTGAAACTAGCAAAACAGAAAGGATTCTTGATGTAGCAGAAACCCATCCTAGTGGTCTTACACTAAGGATGATCCAGTCTGAAATTCGGAGAGTTGTGCCTTCGATTGTTCGGATGCGACCTGACCTCTGTTGTGGATTGGGAGGGGGAGTGGGGTCTCTAAATTCTTGTTATCAGGACATATACCAGTAGAGATTTCAAGATCTGGGAACTTGCAGGGTAGTTGTTGGAACCCTTGGTCCCAGTTTTTTTTAGATAAATGTCCCTCCCAGATTTATTTCTTTCGGCCGCTTAATTATTTTCCTTCCTTAAATATTAAATATTAATTTTCCTATTATTTTTTGACGCCATTTTGAGTCATCTTAACTTCGTACGTGCTTAATAGACCACGAGGGACAGAATTGCGCAGTTAGGGAGGTCGGCCAGTAGATTAGTAAGTCCAAGGATTGGCTGGAAAGATTCATTACCACCCTCATAACCCCCGCCGCGGCACGCGGCTAGCAGGCTGGGAGGAAGTGTCCATTTTTTAGTCGGTTCTTTTTATACAGCGTGATTGTTAATACAGTAAGATTTTTCTATGTACTCTTTTAATTTTTCAGCTTAGGTCGAATCTAAAAGAGTTGGTTAGAAAACATTATCCATAAACTTTGGCTTTGAATTTGGCCATAGACCATCCGATCACGTTAGTATACAGAACCGTTGGAGTAACCGCGGAAATCCCACTAATTTGGGGCCAAAGAGGGATCTTCCCCCTCCAGTAAGTGGCATAGCAACTTTGCGCCATTTTTGCCTTTAAAAGTGGTGACCCCGCACGATAAACCTCCAATAGTAGTCTATACTAATTATACTTTTCTGGTTTCAGGATCCGACCCAACGTCTGAAGGATCGCTAAATTCTTGTCACCCGATCATTCAACAAGAGAGGTTATCCTGTGTTCTAGTTGCAACTTGTTGGAACCCTCGGTCCCAGTTTGTTCAGATAAATGTCCTTCCCAGATTCTTTTCTATTGGCCCCTTAATTATTTTCCTTCCCCTAGTAATAATTATTAATTTTCCTTTAATTTTGGTGGCTCCATTTCCTGTCCTCCTAATTGCGTAGTTGGTTATAGACCAGGAGGTATTAAATTGCGCAGTAAGGGAGGTTGACCAGTAACTTAGTAAGCCCTCGGATTTGCTGGGGAAATTCACCCACCACCCCCATCACCCAACGCGCGGCTGAGCGAGTTGGAGAACTGGAAGTGTGATTTCGTCAGTTCCGTTTTGAGTTCCTTTTATATCGTGTCTTTATTATAGTAAGAATTTTTATACTATATAATCTTTTAACTGTTCAGCTTAGGTCGAGTCTAAAGAGATAGTTAGAAATATTACCGGTAACCCTTGGCCTTAAAGTTGCCCTGGGACCATTCAATCATGCTAGTACACACGGAACCGTTGGAGTAACCGTGAAAATCCCACTACTTTGGGCCGACAAGGGGTTCCCCCCCTCGAGTAAGTGGCATAGCAACTCTTTGCGCCATTTTTGCCTCAAAAAGTGGTGACCCCCGCATATAAACCTCCAAAAAGTGGTGGCAGCTAGAAAAGGAGCTATCAACAGCACTGACAGCAAAAGAATTTTGCGTTTTCGAAGAGACGGGTTAATTTGGCCTAGAAAGTAGCCTATTGTGAGTACATATAAAAAGACAAAAATGCGCAATCAATTATAGAATTATGAAGGTCTATAATGGGCTGTGTGCCTTGTTAGACAAATATACAAAAGAATAACGTGAAACTAATGAGTCGAGTTTACAGTGGGGGAATCTCCGTATTTAAAAGTATTACAGGGTTTAAGGACAGATAAGAAAACTTTGAAAGTTGGGTTATTATTTGAGTGAAGTGGCGGAGTTAGATATAATCTTCAGTGACGAAGGTTATAAGAGCAGATTTTACAAAACATGCTATTGTATCTTTATTCGAAAATCATATAAAGATCCTCCCTCCGCCCTCCCCTACATTTTCGTGAATTGACTCCGTTTAATGAAATTATGATTACGATGGGTAGGCCACACCTTATGGATGAAGGAACCAAACAAATAGTAGGTCTGGGGTGGAGGAGAAGTGTGCGTTCCTGTTTGTCACTCTGGTGGCTCCGTGCTGCAATGAGTTGTCAGTAGTACTAGTAATAACTATAGTTAACAAAAACTAAAGAATTTAACCAAAGACCACTAACAAGTTTTCTAGGACACACTAGACGGTCAATCATTTTGATCAAAAGCTTCCGTAAATCCATTGATTAAAGCATGATTGACCGTCTAGGAACCGATTGAGTCATTCAAACTTTCTATCAATCACCATCAACGCTTAACTCGAGCGTCAAACAGATCCCTAGACGGTCAGTCATGCTTTAATCAATTGATTGACGGAAGCTTCTGGTCAAAATGATTGACCGTCTAGGGTGTCTTAAGGTTTTGAGATATAAATTAAAATAAGGAATGATTATTTCTATTTCATCCTTTATTTCAATAATTTAGTTGTGTTTAGCAAATTTCCCTTTTTTATTCGTATTCTTAATCAATCCTTTATACTAGTTTTTACTAATTGTCTAATTATTAATTAGGTTTGGGTGGGGGAGATGTACGGACATTTTGCGGTTGTTTAAAGAAAACACCAGAAGAGGAGATTGCCCATCAAAACCTAGATGGGCAATTGACACCCCTCCCCCCAAATTGGCAATTTTGCTTTCGTTATAGCCATAGAGAAGGGTATCGAACCGTATTTTTGGTGTAGATTAATTTTAAAAACTTTCCACAACATAAGTATTTCAAAGAAAAGTAAAGAACTCCATTAACCAAAAAATGAGCAAAAATAAAATCAAATAATTTACCAAGCGTGAAACTACCATAAATCAGCATCGATAAATAAATGAAACCCAAAATGAACAGAAATTACAAAAAATAACCGAGTCAAACTCAAAACGAGCAGAAATTAACACAAGTTGGGCTCAAAACCCCTATGCCTTCCCAAGGCCAGAAAAAAATTTGCACTTTACTGAAAAAAATTAAGTGTTTTACTTTTATAACTTAATAAATCAAATAATATTAACATTTTGATTACTAAATATCAGTATATATAAATTAAACTGTCAATGCACATTCATTTGTATTTTTTCAGTAAAGTGCAAAATATGTTCTGGCCTTGGGAAGGCATAGGAGTTTTGAGCACAATTTATGTTAGTCTCTACTCGTTTTGAGTTTGACTCGGTTATTTGTTGTAATTTCTGTTCATTTTGTGTTTCATTTATTTATCGATGCTGATTTGTGGTAGTTTCAAGCTTGGTAGATTATTTGAGTTTAGTTTTGCTCATTTTTTGTTTAATGTAGTTCTTTACTTTTCTTTGAAAAACTTATGTTGTGGAAAAGTTTTTTTTTTAAATTGATATCTGTTCGTTTTATATTGACATAGTCTTTTCAGGGAAAAAGAAAACAATACTTTAAAATTTCTCGTTTTTTAAGACTTTATAGTTTGGCCTGGTGTTTGTATACTGGGGAAAAATTTTCAGCAATTTTTAACAAAATACACCCTTTTAAAAATCTGGACACAAATAGTAGTGTTTAATTTAGTTTCATGCCTCCTCTGGTTGACCTGAAATGGAAAACTTGATACCATTCGCAAAAAAATCTGTTGACTTTCTTCGATTGCTTGGATACACTTACGCTATTTTGATTTGGTTAAATTTTAAGAGCAGAAGTAGCCCTGAAAGTTTGGACATAATACCATCAGTCGTTCTTGGGATACTGCTGAGATGCAGTCGTTCTTGGGATACTGATGAGATGCCTTATTGAGAATTAGCATTAACACAGTGCATTTTGATTTAATCTTAAGGTAACAATTAGTTTTTATACATAATGGGAAAATGAGAAGGTGGGCGTGGGAGGGGGATTAGTTGCCCTCCAATCACTTTCGACTCAGAACGGGCATCAGCCCATTCTATTTTCAATCGAATGAGCCCTTTTGAAGTTCCCACGACAATTCCTTCGATACGAAGTGCCCTGGTCTAAACAACAACAAAAAATAATACATTATACCCACATCGATCTTTACTATAAAAATGTCAAGCCTTCCAATCTCTTTCGACTATTAAAAAGGGGACTAGGCCTTTCGGTTTCCAATCGAATGAGCCCTTTTTGAAATGACAACGCTTTCTATAAACACCTTATATGCCCCCAGGGCATAAATTACAACCCTTACCCTAAGGGCTGTTAGGGTGGTTGTTATTCTCAAAGATATAATTTTCAGAACATTTAACTATTTTAAACAAAATGGCAATCTCAATCCAGTCATTGAATGGGTTTTGTGAAATGATGGGCGTGAGAGGTATTTTATTTACCCTCCCGTCAGTTTCGACTATCAGAAAAGACAATAGCACTCTCAATTTCCAATCAAATGAGCCCTTTTGAAGTTTCTACAATAACACTTTCAATAAAAACCTTATATGCCCCAGGCCATAACTTAAAACCCTCTCCCTGAGGGCTGGGGGGGGGGAGGGGGTGTCATTCTCAAAGACCTATTTTCCAGAACTTTCTACTATGTTGAACAAAATGACTATCTGAAAATTTTGATTGGATGGGTTTGGAGGAATAGTGGGCGTGAGAGGGGGGTTAGTTACCCTCAAATCACTTTCAACTATTAAAAAGGGCACTAGCCCTCTCAATTTCCAATTTAATGAGCCCCTTTTGAAGTTGTACGACAACTCTATCTATAAAAGCCTTATATGCCGCCAGGGCATAACTTACAACTTTTGCCCTGGGGCTCTGGGGGGTTTGTCATCCTTAAAGACCTAATTTCCAGAACTTTCAACTACGTTGAACAAAATAGATATCTAAAAATTTTGATTGGATGTGTTTGGGAAAATAATGGGCGTGAGAGGGGCGTTAGTCGCTCTCCAATCACTTTCAACTATTAAAAAGGGCATAGCCCTTTCAATTTTCAATTGAATGAACCCCTTTGAAGTTTCTACGACAACACTTTCTATAAATACCTTATTTGTCCCAGGGCATAACTTACAACCTTTGCGCTGAGGGCTCTGGGGGGGGGGGATGGGTTGTCATCTTTAAAGACCTAATTTTCAACTACGTTGAATAAAATGACTATCTAAAAATTTTGATTGGATGTGTTTGGGGAAAAGGTGGGCGTGAGAGGGGGGTTAAGTTGCCCTCAAATCACTTTCGACTATTAAAAAGGGACACTAGCCCTTTGAATCTCCAATCGAATGAGCCCTTTCAAGTTTTTACGACAGAGATTGCAACAAAAACCTAATATATTCCCAAGACATAGCTTATAACTCGTGCTCTTGACAACGTGGGGGAACTTTTCTGGTGAACTATATACTGTCGAGAACATTAAACTGTGTTAAACAGAATTTCTCTCTAAAAATATTTATTAGATATTTTTTGAAAAATATGGGAAGTAAAGGGGTGTTAAGTGCCTTCAAGTTACTTTTAACGATTAAAAAGGGCGTCAGCCCTTTTGACTTCCAATCGAAGGTTCCCTTTTTGAAGTTTCTATAACACGTTATGTCAAATCCTTTACGCCCCCAGGGTATAACTTACAACCCTTATCCTGAGGGCTGCGGGGGGTTGTCATGCTCAAAAAAGTAATTTACAGAACTTAAAACTATGTTGAACAAAATGGCTATCCCAAGCTTTTGATTGGATTTGCTTGAGGGAAAGTTGGGTGTGGGAGGGGGGTTAGTTGCCCTCCAATCACTTTCGACTATTAAAAAGGGCACTAGCCTTTTGAATTTCCAAGCCCTTGGATTGGAAGTATTTGGGAGAATGATGGGCGTTGGGGGGGGGGGCTTTTGCCCTCCAATCACTTTCGACTATTAAAAAGGTCACTAGCCACTCCAATTTGCAATCGAATGAGCCCTTTTTCAAGTTTCTATGACAAATATTTCAATAAAAACCTTGTATGCCCCCCAGGGCGTAACTTATAACCCTCGCCCTAAAGACTGTGGGGGGAGTGTCTGGCTCAAAAATATAATTTCCTGAACTTTAAACTGTATGGAACAAAATGGCTATCTAAAAAAATTGAATGGATATGTTTGGGGAAATGGTAGGTGTGGACGGGGTGTTCGTGGCTTTCCAATGGGTTTTGACTATTAAAAACGACACTCGCCATTTCAATTTCTAATCGAATGAGCCCTTTTTGAAGTTTCTACGACAACGCGTTCTATAAAACCTTATATGCCTCCAGGGCATAGCTTACAATCCTTGCCCTGAGGATTGTGTGTGTGTGGGGGGGGGGTGTCATCCTCTAAGACCTTATTTCCAGAACTTAAAACTACGTTGAATAAAATGGCTATCTCAAAATTTTGATTGGATGTGTTAGGGGAGAAGGTGGGCGTGAGAGGGGGGTTAGTTGCCCTACAATCACTTTCGACTATTAAAAAGGGCAGTAGCCCTTTGAATTTCCAATCGAATGAGTCTTTTTTTGAAGTTTCTACGACAACGCCTTCTATAAAAACCATATATACCCCAGGTCATAACTTACAACCCTTGCTCTGAGGGCTGCGGGGGATTGTCTTCCTCAAAAACATAATTTCTATCTGGAGATCAACTACGCTCAACAAAATGGCTATCTCAAAATTTGATTGAATGTGTTTCGGGAAATGGTGGGCGTGTTAGTTGCCTTCCAATTACTTTCGACTATTAAAAAGGGCAGAAGCTATTCCAATTGAATGAGGCCTTTTCGAAGTTTCTACGACAACTTCTTCGATACGAAGTGTCCTGTTCTAAAGGAAACAAATAATAAATAATACATTGTGCCAACAGCGTTCTAAAACCCTTGCCCTGAGGGTTGTGGGGGAGTGTCCTCCTCAAAAACATATTTTCGACCTGGAAATCAACTACGCTGAACAAAATGGCTATCTCAAAATTTTGATTGGATGTGTTGAGGGGAATTATTGGCGTGGGTGGGGGGGGGCTAGTTGCCCTCCAATCCTTTTCGACTATTGAAAAAGGCACTATCCACTCCAATTTCCAATCGAATGAGCCCTTTTCGAAGTTTCTACGAAAAATCCTTCAATACGAAGTGCCCTGGTATGGAAAAAAATTAGACAAGTAACACATTGTGCCAAAATCGTTCTTTACTTAGGCAGCGCGATTGCGCTGCCTATGATTAATGTTTGATTCACAGTCTATCAAACAGACTTCTTCGCAGCCTTGTTGATTCATTCTCTGAGAGACCGCTTAGTACGTCATTTAGCAGCCTTTGCTAGTTAATCTCGTGAATTAGTGCTTTAAAAGTTTCCTTTCAGTTTTTGCTCCACGCGGGGCAAGATAAGTATTTGCTACACTACTGCGTAGAAATAGCGCACTAAAGGGTGTCTCAAAAAGAACGCCGGAATTGAAATTATTTGTTGTTGGCAACATTTTTTTTGCATGTTTTCTTACCACTGATCCCTGAGGTTATGTTTGATACTTGCTTTTGTTTTCCAGGTTAATGCTTGTCGTATATAATCATAAATTTGATTCATAGTAGAATCAAATACGGCGTTCTTTTGAGACAACCTTCACTTGGTTCCCAGTTGTTGATCGTATGCCAAGATGTCCCTTTGTTAAAAATAGAGCAAAAGCCAGAGAGCGAAAATTTTAAATTAAATAAGTCGGTACCCTTAGAAACTCAGAATACGCATGAGCATGCGACAAAATAAGGATATAAACAACTTTTAGATTCTGGAGAGACATAATGGATGCAGACACACGTGGGAAGTAATGTTGACTTATAATAAATGCGGTGAATTATGACAAAGGGAATGAAGACTTACGTCCTACCTGTACTAGAATACGCGTGTCCTGTTTGGGGCCCAAGGGTCTAGTTACCCTCCGGGCTAAGCCAAGATACTGAGGCCATACAAATACATGATTGTAAAATTATGATTGAAGAAAGCTTAGCTATACCTCCTACAAAAAGGCCCTTGAGTTGCTGGGACTTAAGTCACTCCACAACCACCGCCAAAAACTTACAATCAAACTTTGACAATACATTCCAAGAAGCTTAAAAACAGGTTTACCCCCCCCCCTTTCCGGAACGCAAACCTGAACAAACTCACCAGAAGACAGGACAAGTTGGAACCAGGTTACTGCGGCTCAACAGGGTATCAGCATTCTTTTGTTCCCTTTTTCACGGGGATGTTGAAAAGCACAAAGTAATTGTAATTCGTGTTTGTGCAATTTTTTATGTACCTTGTAAACAGATCAGTTTTAGTGCTACTTTGTGCTATATCGAGTGTGAAAATAAATATGTCTATGTCTATGAATTGTAAACCATTTATCCCAGGTAAGACTAAATAGAACTTGAGCTTATTTTAAGCCCACGCTTCACTTGGGCGGGCACTCTGACCTTAAAGTATCACTTTACTAAGGCAAAGCTTGATCAACTAGTGATAGCACTGTTTTCCAATCTTTTTTTTTTTTTTTTTTTTTTTTTTTTTTTTTTTTTTTTGCAGTAACAGAAAGCCGTTTGGACTTGAACATAATTTAGTTGAATAAAGAGCCCCAACCCGCCCATGCAAATCACCATGGGAGGGATTAGTATACATACTAATCCGATAGAGGAAAGTTGTATGGGAGCCTTAGGCTTGGCAACACATAGGTTTCGTCTGCTTTAAACTTTCAGGTTTGAGAAAACTATATTCCAAATGCTTATAATTTTCCTTATTCAGATCTCACAAAAATGTTAAACCTCAAAGTGTCGAAACATTTGGTCACACCTTTAGTAATTCCTCATCCAGGCATTAAAGTATGTTCACAGGTTTCAAGCCTAGGATATCAAAACACTTTGCCAAAATATTGGCTGTCACTTCACATAGCAGCATTCTATCCATGTTGACCTGGATCACCTCCCCTAAAATGTAAAAAAGGAAACATTAGAAAAGAATAAAAACTTTCCATCAGTTTTTCCTAAAATTAATTAAAAAAACTTTTTCTACAAAATAATTTTTTCAAAGAAAAGTAAAGAACTCCATTAAACCGAAAATGAGCAAAAATTAAATCAAATAATCTACCAAGCGTGAATATACCACAAATCAGCATCGATAAATAAAGGAAACCCAAAACGAACAAAAATTACAATAAATAACCTAGTCAAACTCAAAACGAGCAGAAATTGACACGAGTAGGGTTCTAAACCCCTATGCCTTCCCAAGGCCAGAACATAATTTTTAATTGCAAAAAAAAAAAAAAAAAAAAAAAAATGTGCCAACATTGTTCTTTACTTAGGCAGAGCGATTGCACTGCCTATGAAATTGCTCAATTGCTATCTTTTAATCGACATTTTGTTTGTGGATACTAAAGTAGAAGTATGTTCTAGCAGAACGCATTAATGTACCTATAGCATTTTTGTTTGTTACAAACATTAAATGGGGAGGGGGGGGGGGTAGTTGTCCCTCTCAAGACTGGTCTGAAGGATATTTCCCTTAAAACAAAAATAAATTTTATATTCTTCACACCATAATAAAAACCTCCCCTCCCCATACCTGAAAACTCCAATTTTCGTCTGGGTTGGCAAGTTGAACCATATGAGCTTACTTTTCGCTGATTTTTTATCCACCTTTCTTTCTCTTTGAATTTGGCATCCCCTTCTAACACAAACGGCACAACTGCTTATGGTGGTCTTTTAATTAAAAGTTCAATTCCTGATTTTTTCCAATTTTTGAGATATACTTACTTGTGTAAGTTTCTACTCAATAAATTCAAAAAATCAGATTTTATTTTCATTGTCTTGGTTATTAAAAAACTCAAGCTTTTTAATAACACTTGCTTTTTCTTTAGTTGATCGTTTTAGTCTACCAAGACAATGGCAATCAGGTCCTTATTTATGAATGTTTCGGCTTTAACGCCCAATAGCCGTCTTAAACGAGACAAAAGAAAATTAATCAAAAAGAACGAATATATATATATATATATATATATATATATATACATGTATATATATATATATATATATATATATATATGTTTATGTGTACATTACAATAAAAAAGAACACAAAAACCAAAAAAATAATCAATCACACAAAACTATAATTCTGCCCCCATTATACGTTTCCTTATCTTTTTCAAAATAATCTTTGCTTATTCTGTCGATCCTCCACTCTCCAAAAACCTCTCCCTCTGATAGATTGGCACACAGATATAACTACCCATATTCTTAACATCTGACTGGCAATTACTCTTCTAAACTGAAAGCATTAATTCCTTAACTTATACCCTAGTCCCAAAAATTCCCTCCCTCAATTCCTAAAGCTCCTCTACATACGTCCTCAAATAGTAGACAGAAATATGGAATACAAACAACTACAAGCTACAAGACCTAAAACTCGCCAAATACGTTCTTCTTTCTCCAATGTATAAAATAAAGTTACCACTTATTGAAATAACTCACTCACCTTATCCTCCCACCCACGAAACCCCACCTTAAGGTAATTTTCTGCTCCCTATGCCTTTTAGTCCTTGAAGTAAACCCCAAGAGACGCAGTCATGGGTTGACCCGTCTGCATTAAGTATCTCCTACTCCTGCAGTGTTCTTTGTCCTTTCCTACCCTCCAAGCCTACTTCTCCTTCTGCGGATATTCCTGACATGCCACAACTGTTCAATATTTTTCGGTTATTTGCTTAGGCTAAGAAACCTTATCCAGTTTATCCACAGACGACGATGTAATCTTCCCTGAAAACGTTTAGTCCTAATAACACCTAGGCCTAAAAACTACACTTATTATAGACTATTAAACCTACTGTTTTTTTTATTATTGATTTAAAAACTTGTCAAAATAAAAAAATAAAAAATTAAAGAGAATATGTAAGCAAAGAGTAAAAAAAAATATAAACTTCAGCAAAATGCAATAAATCCCGATAGTCCAAGGGTGATTAGTATTGATTACATCAGTTTTACATTTAGCGAACCTTATTTCAAAAGCAAAAGAATCCTTAATACTGTACTTCTTCAATATACCGCTATTTCGGTGCGACCGGGGTAGACAACAGGGACTCGGCATATCCGTAGAATAAGCTTCGCATGGCCTTTTTTTTCAGTATCGCAAAAATTTTTTGAAAGAAACCCAGAGCGACCATTATATAATCGAGAAAGTAAGAAAGGGTTAAAACCATCCTTGTTGGCAAAAGCTGATCCGTATTTGGCGTCGAAAGACAGGATTAGAACTGTTAAATTACAGCTGACAGTGTGCTCCTCAATGTGGTTGCAAAAGGGAAGGCGGCACACGCGTGAATCGCGGGATTTAATCATGGAATCGTCATTGTTGACAGTGAGGTTGGTTGGTAACTTATTTTTGGATCTATTCATAATAAGGAATTCCACTCTTATATCCATTAAATGAAAGTCCAGTCCCCAATGTAGATCTTTACAAGTTATACATAGCTGCGCTGAAATGTAGATATTGAAATGCATGGAGATATCGTCAACGCAGTTCAACAGCGACAATTTGATCCAATGAAAAAAACACGACTTTATTGCTAATTGAGTTAAATTTAGCGGATTCACTAAACTGAGTTAATCCTTAGGCCAAAAGGAGCTTTGCCATCCCTAATATTCTCGCTCCCGACCCCCCAAAAAATAAACAAACATACACACACATATATACTATTTTGAAGTTGCCATCTCCAGTTTTTTTCCAAGTTTTATAGTAGATTTTGAACTCTCATATTTCAAAATTATTCTGCAAAGAATACTTATGAGAAATAATATTTATGATGAAGTTTATGAGTGTTTATAATAAATATGAAGAATAATGTTTCCACCTTGATTAGTTTAGCTGCCAATCACTGGAAAGATAGACAGATGGACATATAAACACAGATTTGGTTTTATAGTGTATTACAGGTAATTACTTGCTAAAAAAAATCATTCAACCCGAATTACACAGACACTATAGAAGAGGATATTACCTGTTTGTCTGTCCTTTTCAACGTAGTAGCAAGAATTATAAAACTCAGAGACAACAGTTGAAATATTATAGAGATATTCACAGAGTGGTTGCAAAAGGAGATCCTCTGTTATCTTCTGAATTACGTCATAAAACTTCAAAATTTCCTAAAAAAAATATTAAAAGGCTACTATAACAATGGAGCAAAACTGATAAGGAAATATAGACAAAAGAATAATCACAAAATAGAAAGGGGCGCATCACTAACTAGTGGGATGATTTTGTGGAAAGATCAGACTTCAATATGAAATATTTTTAAGAATAAAATTTAGAAACTAACGCTACTGGTACTACAGGCTCGTCGTAGTGTTGAGCAAATTGGTAAACACACTGGCTAAAGGAACGTTCACAATAAAATCTTGCCAACACCAAAATTTAACCAACGCTCGGCTGTCCTCACAAAGAACCGAGTATTCGATTATAGCATGTAACAAACCCGATTGTGATATGATCACACTCGCTACAATATTCGATTATGCAACACTCAAGATGAAATCTTGCGAACACCAAAACTTAGCCAACGCTCGGCTGTCCTAACAAAGAACCGAGTTTTCAATTATAGCACGTAACAAACTCGATTGTGATATGAACACACTCGCAACGATATTCGATTATGCAACACTCAAATTTAGATCGTGCCAACACCAAAAGTTAGCCAACACTCGGCTGTCTTAGCACAAAACCGAGTTTTCGATTATAGCATGTGACAAACTTGATTATGATATGATCACACTCGCTACGATATTCGATTATGCAACACTCAAAATGAGATCTTGCCAACACCAAAATTTAGCCAACGCTCGGCTGTCCTCACACAAAACCGAGCATTCGATTATAGCATGTAACAAACCCGATTGTGATATGATCACGCTGGCTACGATATTCGATTATGTAGCACTCAAATTGAGATTTTGCCAACACCAAAATTTAGCTAACGCTCGGCTGTTCTAACACAAAACCGAGTTTTCAATTATAGCATGTAACAAACCCGATTGTGATATGATCACACTCGCTACTATATTCGATTATGCAACACTCAAGATGAGATCTTGCCAACACCAAAACTTAGCCAACGCTCGACTGTCCTCACACAAAACCGAGTATTCGATTATAGCATGTAACAAACCCGATTGTGATATGATCACACTCGCTACGATAGTCGATTATGCAACACTCAAAATGAGATCTTGCCAACACCAAAATTTAGCCAACACTCGGTTGTCCTCACACAAAACCGAATATTCGATTATAGCATGTAACAAACTCGATTGTGATATGATCACACTCGCTACGATATTCGATTATGCAACACTCAAAATGAGATCTTGCCAACACCAAAACTTAGCAAACACTCGGTTGTCCTCACATAGAACCGAGCATTCGATTATAGCATGTAACAAACTCGATTGTGATATGATCACACTCGCTACGATATTCGATTATGCAACACTCAAGATGAGATCTTGCCAACACCAAAATTTAGCCAACGCTCGGCTGTCCTAACACAAAACCGATTTTTCGATTATAGCATGTAAGAAACCCGATTGTGATACGATCACACTCGCTACGATATTCGATTATGCAACACTCAAGATGAGATCTTGCCAACACCAAAATTTAACCAACACTCGGTTGTCCTCACAAAGAACCGAGTATTCGATTATAGCATGTAACAAACCCGATTGTGATATGATCACACTCGCTATAATATTCGATTATGCAACACTCAAAATGAGATCTTGCCAACACCAAAATTTAGCCAACGCTCGGCTGTCCTAACACAAAACCGAGTTTTCGATTATAGCATGTAACAAACCCGATTGTGATATGATCACACTCGCTACGATATTCGATTATGCAACACTCAAAATGAGATCTTGCCAACACCAAAATTTAGCCAACGCTAGGCTGTCCTCACACAAAACCGAGTATTCGATTATAGCATGTAACAAACCCGATTGTGATATGACCACAATCGCTACAATATTCGATTATGCAGCACTCAAGATGAGATCTTGCCAACACCAAAATTTAGCCAACGCTCGGCTGTCCACACACAAAACCGAGTTTTCGATTATAGCATGTAACAAACCCGATTGTGATATGATCAAGCTCGCTACGATATTCGATTATGCAACACTCAAAATGAGATCTTGCCAACACCAAAATTTAGCCAACGCTCGGCTGTCCTCACACAAAACCGAGTTTTCGATTATAGCATGTGACAAAGCCGATTATGATATAATCACGCTCACTGCAATATTCGATTATGCAACACTCAAAATGAGATCTTGCCAACACCAAAATTTAGCCAACGCTCGGCTGTCCTAACACAAAACCAAGTTTTCGATTATAGCATGTAACAAACCCGATTGTGATATGATCACACTCGGTACGATATTCGATTATGCAACACTCAAAATGAGATCTTGCCAACACCAAAATTTAGCCAACGCTCGGCTGTCCTCGCACAAAACCGAGTTTTCGATTATAGCATGTGACAAACCCGATTATGATATGATCACACTCGCTACGATATTCGATTATGCAACACTCAAAATGATATCTTGCCAACACCAACATTTAGCCAACGCTCGGCTGTCTTAACACAAAACCGAGTTTTCGATTATAGCATGTGACAAATCCGATTATGATATGATCACGCTCGCTGCAATATTCGATTATGCAACACTCACATTGAAATCTTGCGAACACCAGAATTTAGCCAACGCTCGGCTGTCCTCACACAAAACCGAGTATTCGATTATAGCATGTAACAAACCCGATTGTGATATGATCACACTCGCTACAATATTCGATTATGCAACACTCACACTCAGATTTTGCCATCACCAAAATTTAGCTAACGCTCGACTGTCCTCACACAAAACCGAGTATTCGATTATAACATGTAACAAATCCGATTATGATATGATCACACTCGCTACGATATTCGATTATGCAACACTCACATTGAGATTTTGCCAACACCAAAATCCAGCTAACGCTCGGCTGTTCTCAACCAAAACCAAGTATTCGAATATAGCATGTAACATACCCGATTGTGATATGATCATATTCGCTACGATATTCGATTATGACATGACATTATAAAATTATAGCACTCAATATTTTATTCTGATATTTGTTCAAAGCAATATCTAGTATTCGTAAGTTTGACTTGATTATTCACTTTTATTTCTGTTAGTTTTATATATTCATTTAAGTAACTTTTGTTCTTTTTAAGTTTGACTTATTATTTAACTTTATTTCTGCTCAGTTTCAAACAGATTTGCACTGTTGAACACAAAGATAATCCCAAATGAGGACATAATTTGTGAAAAATAAATCTTATTGGCAAGAATATTGGCTGTGAATCATGAACCACGGTCAAACAGTTCACTAAGGAGCGACTGAGCCCAATAGACCGAAACTCTAAAAACAGAATTTTTATAGCAATAGATACATCAAAACAATTGCTTTTTCACGCTGATCTTATAATATTATATGTTATATTTTTATTTATTATATGTTTAATATTATATTGCACATTAAAAGCTACGAGCCTGAGAAAATTTGTCTGATTTTCAAACAAGGGAAAACACACCCTTATCTGTATATATTTGTTTCACTGTCTAATAAAATGACCTGTCCCTATTTGGAACTCTTATTTGTTTCGTCACAGAAAAGGCAGTGTAGTCTTGGAAAAAAATACCGATGTCGTATTTAAAAATTCAAATTAAGGATGGACCTCCCCTAGTCTCGACACGGTAAGACGAAAGGCGAAGTCAGAATTTTCTATGTGCTAAATGTTCTGGCATATAGAGATATTCTAACTACAAAAGAAAAAACAAATTTCTTTTATTTTAACAGCCGGAACTTTTATCGACACATGACTAACTGGTAACTATTTCGAAAACTTGAAAAGTAGAGATACTCATTTTTGACCGAGGGTAGCCTCGCAGAGCCTGGTCTTAATAAGATTTAGCTAAGTCCAGGATTAGCTAAGCCGAAAACAAATTAATTAAAATATTTTCAAAGTGAAAAGCCGATCAATTACTGAGCTTCATTATCAATCCTTATCTACACAGAAGAAAAGAAAAGAGATATGAACTATGGGTCCGAAACTACATAGAGTTTATGCATTATCGTCTCCAAACAATCAATCAAGAGGAAGAAGAATTATTCCAAGTATGGCACGTACTCCAAGTAAAGTAAACAAATTTATTCAAACATTTTCAAAGTAAAAAGTCAATCAATTACTGAGCTTCATCATCAATCCTTACCTGTATAGCAGAAACGAAAAAAATGTGAATAATAGATCCGGAATTGCATAGAGATTATGCATTAACGTCTCCAAACAAACAATCAAGAAGAAGAAGAATTATTTCAAATGTGGCACGTTAGATCTACAAGAGCATGCAAGTTTGACTATATTGTAACTATCCTACAAGTTTGACTATCTTGTAACTATCCTACAAGTTTGTAGGATAGTAACATATCTACATGTAGTTTGTAGGATGTAACATATCTACAAGCTTGACTATATTGTAACTATCCTACGAGGGGTTTTGTTTAAAAAAAAGAAGAAAAGGCTAATTGACAATATTGATAACAATTTAAACTACGCAGATGGCGATACTGGGGTTTTCACTCCTAAGAGATAAGGCTAGGTTACTTATGATGTTTTTGAACGGTTTCAAGGGCATCCTCAAAAGTGATAAGCAACGGAATTAACTTGATCATTTCCTTGACAGTACAGCCAAGTGTTTACGATCGGTTCCTTAATGAGCTTTGGAACCTGAACCGTGAACGTTGAACCTGAACCGTGAAGGTCACACTTGCCGCCTTGCATTCTTCAAATTGTTTAGAAAATTCAACGAACACAAAAGACGCGTATTATCATATGAAAACACATAGACAAAAACACCTGATTTCCCTCGGAGTTCCTTCTCTCACCAGGTTGACAGCTGCATTTTTAGGCAATTCTGCCTTTTTCGACAGGCTGTATCCATTTTGACATTCATAAATCATATTCATAAATCAAATTCATAAATCAAATTCATAAATCATATTCATAAATCAAATTCATAAATCATATTCATAAATCAAATTCATAAATAATAATTGTTTATCGGCTGTGTTAAAATATCTACCTGAGCGGTTTAAATTTCCCATAAAAATATCATTACTAGTATTTAGAAAGAAATTGACATGAACTTTAATTTAGCATTAACAATAAGTATTTTTAAACATTAATTTAACATTGGTTGATATTAGTTCAACATGAACACTAAAATTAACGATAATTTATTTATTGAAACGATATCCTAGTATCTAATGTAAAAAATCACAATTCACACACACAAAAAAAAAGAAGAAAAAAAGACTACATACCTTAGCCAATTTGATTTCTTTTGGATGTTCTATTTTTATACCCTCATTTTTAGCATAGTTGAGCAATTGATTTGGCTCAACATTGGCAAGTCTAGCAATAATTCGAATTCGAGTGTACATGTACAACATGTAAACAGCGGTGTTACCCTTATCTTCAAGCATCTGAAATAATCAAAAGTGTATTAGACAAAAATTTGGTCATTTCGAACTTCCTTAGAATACAAGGGATAGCAAAAATGAAACCTGATTGTTTGAATTGGTTTAATTGGAAACTTACAAAACTATATACATTTGTAATCATTTAAACCATGTAAACCGTATGGTTTACGCCGTACACCAGTACCAAGGACAGTAAAATTAAATCTGTTGGTTAAAAATACTTCTATATGCAGTTATACAGTTTTGGATAGTAGCCATGAGCCATAACGACAAACAAACCATTAACCATATGGTTAACACCATATACCATAAAGTACCAAGGACAGTAAAAATAAAATCTGTTAGTTAAAAAGACTTCTATATGCAATTATGCATTTTTCTGAAATAGCTGGCGTCGAATTTTAACAAAAGAAACGTGGCTGACAAATCATCAAAAAGCTGAAAGTATGGTACCCAACAGGTTAAGAAGGTGTAACTTTGCTTTGAAGGTGGAGTTATCTGTGGGAATCCACATATTGTCGACGTTGGATTTTTACAAACGAAAAGCATTGTCAAAAATAACTAATTAGTTTCGCTTATTTACTTCATGGTTCAATGCGGCAACACTGAGTAAAATGTGGTATTGATCAAAAGATTTGATAATTTTGAAACAACCAAAAGTAAAATCTTAAAAAATTAGAGATTTCAGGAGTGAATAGACTTACGGTGGGTCCAAGGAAAAAAACTGTGTCAGTATTAAAAGTAATAGCACTTGTATTAGTAGCAGAAGTAGTATGAACGTATTGCCTTTTAGTCAGTTGAACATCCCTCTCATCAAGTTCTGCAAGTTCCAACTTAATACTATTGGCTGTTGCTATGACATTACTGGTATGTCCTTTTGATAACCTGTATATACATATAATTTTTGAAATTTTCATCTTAATCCTCCTAACCTTACAAGTAGCTGTTATAGAAGTAGTAGTAGTAATAAATGTAGTAGTGGTAGCGGTAGTAATATTAGTAGTAGCGTTTGCATATTGCCTTTTGGTCAATTGGTCCTCCCTTTTAAGCATTCTCCGAAAGTTCCAACTTAATACCCAAATCCATGCTTGAGATTCGCTTTTTTAATAATGTGCGTGCACATTGTGTCTTTTTATTTAGTTCAAATTTCACCTCAATATGTAAATATAGTTGTGTGGTAGTAATAGTGGTAACAGTAGTAGTGGTGGTAGTTGTAGCAGTAGTAGTAGCATGCAAATATTATCTTTGTGGTCAATTGGTCATCCTTCGTGTCATTTCCTGACAGTTCCAAATTAAAACACTCAGTCATTCCTGAGTTAAGCCCTTTTGAGAACCTGTATACACATAACGTGCTATGATTTAGTTCAACAACTCCATTCAACATTCTCTGAAAGGCTCACCTGAATGTCCTTTGTCTTTTTGGAAAGTAATAATAATCTTTATGAAAAGTCAATAACATATGCAATGTGTAAAAAATGAACGAATTGCCCAACTTAGAGCCCTTGCCCTGAGGGTTATGGGGGTTGACATCTTCAAAAGCATAACTTCAGGACCTTTTGACAATGCCGCAGAAAAATAGGTGTCTCAAAATTGTAATTGAATGTATTTTCCAGGAAATTATTATCTCTGGGGGGGAGGGGGGCTTGTTGCCATTAAATCACTTTTGGCTCCTGAAAAGGGCACTATAGATTCCAATTTCTAATCAAATGACCCATTCAAATTTATATGACCACCCATTTCATAAGAACCTTATATGACTCCTCGGCATAATTTACAACCTTTGCCTCAGGGATCTAGTAGGTTGCGTTGACCCTGGAAGCATTTTTATATGTCATTTGGATTATTTTGAACAAGATGGTCATCTCATAATTTTGATCAAATGTGTTTGGAAAAAGAGGGTGTCAGGGGGGGGGGGGGTTATTGCCCTCCATCACTTTTGACTCTTAATATACAACCAACCTTTCATGAAAGCCTTATGTTCCCCCGGGTTCCCAAGTTCTGAGGGGTTGTTTAAACCACAAAGGCCTTCTCAAAATAAAATAGCTTTATCAAAATTTCCATCGGATGCATTTTGGGAAAATAGAAAGTGAGGGGGGGGGGGCTAGGTGTTTCACGATCACATTGACTCATAAAAACGCTACTAAAACTCCGAATTTCCCAACCAATGAGCGCCCTCCAAATTTTATACTACCACCCTTTCTATAAGAACCTTGTATGTCCCCAGGGCATAGTTTACAGCCCTTGCCCTGACGGCTGTGGGGAGTTGTCATCCTCAAAGACATAATTGCTGGACCTTTCAACTTCGTTGAACAAAATGGCCATCTCAAAATTTTGATTGGATGTGTTTGCGGAAATGATGAGCGGGGGGGGGGGGATGGTCATCCTCCATTAACTTGAAAAACTAAATGAGTTTTCATTGAGGATGGAATTGCCCAGAAGGAATTTTACAGGGTGGTGGTGTATTTTACGTGGGAGGAACTGTCCACGGAGGAGTTTCCCGTGAGGGGAGGGAATTTATGAAAGGTGAGCCAGACATAGCGGCATTATTTGAAAAAGGATCAGAAATTAAAAAAAAACAATAAGTTTTTTTCAACTGAAAGTATAGAGCAACATTAAAACTTGTAACGAACAGAAACTATTCCGTACATGAAGGGGTTTCTCTCTCCTCAATACCTTTCTCTTCCAAAACACTAGAAACGTGCTTGTTTTTAAGTGATTAACTTAAATACTTTTTCCACAAAACAAGTTTTTCAAAGAAAAGTAAAGAGCTCCATTAAGCCAAAAAGGTGCAGAAATAAATTTAAATAATCTTTCAAGCGTAAAACTACCATAAATCACAATCAATAAATAAATGAAACCCGAAACGAACAAAAATTACAATAAATAGCCGAGTCAAACTCAAAACGAGTAAAAATTAACATGAGTAGGGCTGACAAGCCCCATGCCTTCTCAAGACCAGACCACAATTTACACTTTACTGAAAACAAAATACATTTCAATGGGTTTCCTTTTTTTTACTTTGATAAATAAAAAATTTTCAAACTTTAAGGAATAAATATCAGTAGCCTATATGTGTATTAAACTGACAATGTTCGGTCATTTCTTTTAGACAACCTGTGTGGGCATAGTTTGCTTCGATTTAGTTCCATTCAGTTTCAATGCATTCCAAGGATTTCAACTTAGTGCCCTTAGTTTTAATAGCAGCAGTTTTGTAGTATGTAGTAGGAGCAGTAGAATTAATAGTAGTAGCTAGTAGTCTTACCTTTAGTGGCTGTAGTAGTAGTAGAAATAGTAATAATAGCATCAGTAGTAGTAGTAGTATGAGTAGAAGGAGTAGCATTAGGATGCAAATATTTCCTCTTGGTTAGTTCAACATCCCCCCACAACAAGCCCTGTTATTTTCAACTTCACACATCAAATTGTTGCTAAGATATTGCTGTTACACACCCTTTTGACAACCTGCAAACAGATGGTGTGTTTTGATTCTGTTCATCTCCCCCCTCAAATTCCTTGAAAGTTCCACCTTCATACCATTAGGCATAATTGTAATAGTAGCCACAGTAGTAGCATTGGCTTTACGAGTAGTAGTATTAATAATAATAATAATATTAAATAGGGGTAGTACTACTAGCAGCAATAGTATTAACATATTGCCTTTTTGGTCAATTGAACATCCCTCTCACCAAGTCCTAAAAGTTTCAACTTGATACAATTAGCCATTGATATGACATTTCTGATGTCCTTTTGATAACTTGTATGTTCGTATGCTTCTTCAAATTTTCCCCTCAATGCTCTTAGCCTTACAAATAGTTCCAATAGAAGTAGTAGTTGAAGTAGTAGCAGTAGCAGTAAAATTAGTAATAAATATAGCAGTGATAGTAGTATTAGTAGTAGCGTTCACGTTCACATATTGTTTTTAGGTCAGATGATCTTCCCCTTTTAGCATTCTCTGAAAGTTCCAGCTTGATACGCAAGTAAATTCTTGAGACACTCTTTTGACAATGTACAAGCACACAACGTCTTTTGATTTAATTCAAATTTTCCCTTAATATTGTAAATATAGTAGTGTGGCAGTAGTAGTGGTAGAAGTAGTAGTGATAGCAGTTGTAGTACTCATGGTAGCCTGCAAATATTGCCTTTTTAATCATCTTCCCTATCATTTCCTGAAAGTTTCCAAATTAATATGCCCAGTCATTCTTGAGTTACGCCCTTTTGACGATCCGCATAAACATAATGTGTTTTTATTTAGTTTAACACTCTGCTCAACATTCTCTGAACGGTTCAACAGAATGCCCTTCGTCTTTTTAGAAAGTAAAGTACAAAATACATACCTTTCTCAATAATATATACTATATGTAGACAATGAACAAATTACCCAGATTTGAGGACTGTGGGATGGTTGCACATCCCCAAAAACATAAGTACTGGATCTTTCAATAATTCTGAACAAAATAAATCTCTTAAAATTTTTGATCGGAAGTGTCTAGGGAATGATAGGCTTAGGGGGGGGGGATAGTTGCCCTCCATTTACTTTTAACTCTTAGAAAGGACACTAGAACTTCCTACTTCCAATCAAATAAGCCCCCTCCGATCCGAAGCTTTCATTACCACCCGTTCCGTAAAAACCTTATATGCCCCTGGGAATAACTTACAACCGTTGCCCCCAGACTCTAGGGGGTTGCGTTGAGCCCAAAGGCCTTGTTATATGACCTTTTGACTATATTTTGAACAAATAGCTATCTCAAAATTTCTATCAGATACGTTTGGAGAAAATACGACGTGTGTGTGTGTGGGGGGGGGGAGCAGTAGCTACTCTTTTATCACTTTGACTCTTAAAAGGGTACTAGAACTTCTGATTTCAAATCCAATGAGTCACCTTTGAAGTTTATACGACCTTCCTTTCTATAAAAACCTTATATGCCCCAGAGCATAACTTACAACCCGTGCTACAAGGGCGGTGGGGGGGGGGGGTTGTCATCCCCAAAACAAAATCCCCTGACCTTTCAACTACGCTGAACAATATGAGTATCTAAAAATCTTGATTGGATGTGTTTGGAGAAATGATGGTTGTGGGGGGGGGGGCTGGGTCCCCTCCAATTGCTTCGAACCATTAAAAAGGACACTAACCCTTTTAATTTCCAATTGAATTAACCCTTTTTAAAGTTTCTATGACAACTCCTTTGATGTGAAGTGGTCTGGTCTAAAAACCAAAAAAAAAAATAATACATAACATACTGTGCCCATATTGCTCTTTACTTAGGCAGCGCTATTGCACTGCCTATGATAAGCTTAAAAACTTGAACAAATGATACTATTATTATCTTTGAGACAACTTATCCCCTAAACTTTTCTTTCTTTAAGCTTTAAGTGTTAAAAAAAAAAGAAGCTGATTTTTGAACGAAAACAGCTATTTTCTGTTTTAACCAAAAAAAAGAATAGAAAAAGACACAAGTCTTTTGTTTTTGATTGACCTGCTCTTTTTCTGTTCTGTTTCATTCAAGCCCTGTTTATTTTTTTCCGTTTCTTCCAAAAAACAGAACAGTACCTATGCTCATATTCAACACTCCCCTTAACGAGAGTTAAACAAGGTTGCCCCCTTTTACAGTCCTGTGCAACTACATTGTTGACTGAATAATAGTGACTTTGCTTTGTGCTTATAAATGGTTCACAGTCCAAAAAGTTTCGCCTGTAGGGCGTCGAAGTGCGTGGCCAAAAAGACCACAGACGTCTTAACTTGCCTTTCAATACCGGTGAGTGGTCTTTACCTCTATTTCGAATAGCGTCGTTGCTCCTATGACACACGTCAACAAGAAGTGGCCCTTATAATCGAATTAATTAAAAGAACTTTTTCCACAAAATAAGTTTTTTCAAAGAAAAGTAAAGAACCCCATTAAACCAAAAATGAGCAAAAGTAAAATCAAATAATCTACCAAGCGTAAAACTACCACAAATTAGCATCGATAAATATATGAAACCCAAAACGAACAGAAATTACAATAAATAACCGAGTCAAACTCAAAACAAGCAGAAATTAACATGAATAGGGCTCAAAACACTATGCCATCCCAAGCCCAGAACATGATTTACACTTTACTAATAGAACTAGTAAATGTTGCAGTAGCATTATTATTAGTAGTTGTGTGCACATATTGCCTTATGGTCAATTGATCTTCCCCTTTAAGTATTCTTCGAAAGTTTCAACTTAATAGCCAAATCAATTCTTGACATACGAATTTTTGACAATCTGCATGCGCATAGTGTGTTTTGATTTAGTTCGAATCCCCCCTCAATATTCTGTCAAATTTTCACCTTCATACGTGTAGCCTTAATTGTACTAGTATCATAGTAGTACTGGTAGTAGTAGCAATAATGGTGTATAATTATTAGTAGCAACAGTAATAGGAACAGTATTAATAGCAGTAGTAACAGGTACATTTTGCCTTTTGTTCAACTGAACATCCCACTCATGATGCCCCTACAAGCTTCCTCTTGATATGATAAGCCGTCCCAAAACTATTGGGACGGCTAAACCTTCATCAGATTGAAACTTACCCACCATCCCAAAAAATACAAGATTTAACATTTTTTTATATAGGAGCTTGAAACCTTAGGTTTTTCTAAAAATTTGAAAATTGAAAAGACGTGGATATCAGATCAGATCAGAATTTGAGGTTTTCTGGCATAACCAGCAACACTTTAAGCGTCGTGAAGTACTGGTTCTGCCTGCCTACCAGTGCGTAAAGGCAGGCATACATAGCAGCCCCCACCCCTGGGGTGTAAGAGGGGACTCATCAGGTGAGACCTATACCAATTTTAACTTGTAATTTGACTACAGTAACCGATCCTTGGGTTTATGCCACTGCTACTGTTGATGCTTGATGTTTTTTGCTGATTGCTTTCTATTCTTCAAATTTCACAATCCACAGCTTTGGTATTTGAAATTTGTTACTTGATTGTGGACTATATCCTGTCTTATACCCAAACTGTCTTATACCACTGCTTATTCTGTTCCTGTTTTGTTGTTTACTTCAGATAAGAAATGAAAAGTCAACTCAAGCCACCTCGTGAAATAAGGTCTGACAGCTCAATCCAATTCTCTGGATCAGAATCTGTTTCAGAGCAACTACTCATGCTCACTAACCACATAAATAGCAAAAAAATCAAACATAAAATGCTAGCAGATTCACTACAACCTAACAACCTTAAATCTTCAGTGAAAGGGTTACTTGATGACCTTATATTGGCTAAGATCTCTTCCCAGATAGATGAGGCAGTGGTTAAAATGAATGAAGAACAGACATACATGCAACATAATGTCACTATCTCTTCAGATAAGCTGGATGCAATCAAGCAGGAGGTGTATGCTGGCCTCAACCTAGATCTTAGTAATCTAGTGGATAAAACTCTTGAAAGCTATAACAGACGCATATTTTCTGTTGAATCTTCATTGACTACTTTAGAGTCATCCATGATAGACCTTAAAAACTATTTCCAGCCTATCCAGTCCAACCTGGCAAGATTAAATGACCGTTTTGAACAGCAGGCTTTGAGCAACCAAATTATTGTCTTTGGGGTGAAAGAAGAGACCTCTATTGGAAATAATAAGTAAATTCATATCACTATGTGCTGGGAAATTTCCTGGCATACCAATTATTTAGTCTGATGTTGTATCAGCGAAAAGAATTGGCAAACCATCTACAAAACCCTGACCCATAGTTGTTGAATTTTGCAACTTACGAGTTCGTCAACTGCTTCTCAGACAAAAGAAGGATTTGAAAGGATCAGGGATTCTATTTTCTGAGACGCTTACAAAACCACGCTTACAACTTCTTTCATATGCCAAGTCAAAGCTTGGCTTGCGTAATGTTTGGTCCAGTATAGGTGATATCCTGTATAAAACCCAATCTGGAAGAGTGCTTAAGTTTAATGATCAGAACAAAATTGATTTATATGCTGCAAATGCAAAAAAATTTAAGTGATGGATTTAGATTTATTTTGTTATAATATATTGCATTGTTTCTGTAGAGATTTACTTGCTGTTCTTAAAATATTCCTCTATTATTCTTTACTGTCCTCACATAATTTTGACTGGTACCATATTACACTTTGTGCCAATAGTTTGGATGATATGTCCCTTCCCACTATTGTTTCTAAATGTTTGTTTGTGATTCTGTCTCCTTCATGTTGTCTGATTTACATTATATTCTTGTCATGTCATTATACTTGTAACCCCCTTAATATCAACTGGTCACACATTATAGTTTGCGCTAATACTTATAATAATATGTGCCTTCCCGCTGATTTTTTTTTATGTTTGTTTGTGATCCTTTCACCATCATGTAGCTTGGCTTCTTTAATGTTTTTGTCAGGTCAGCACACTTGCGGCTCATATAATTTTCACTGGTCCCATATTGAATTTTGGGCAAATATTATGAATCATATATGTTATCCCACTGTTATTTACTTATTTTTTTATGTTTGTTTGTGATCCTATCACCTTCATGCAGGCTGATTTCTTTCATATTTTTGTCATTTCAGCATAATTGCAGCTCATATAATCTTGACTGGTTCCACATTATACTTGGGGCCAATATTTTGATGAATATGTGCCATGCCACTATTATTTCCTTATCTGGGTTGGTGATCCTATCGCCTACCTGTAGCCTGAATTGTATCATATTTTTCTTGTGTCAGCAAACATGCAGCTCACATAATTTTGACTGGTCCCATATTATATTTTTGGTCAATATTTTGAATAATATATGCCATCTCATTGATATTTCTTTATCTTATTTTTTGAGGCTATCACCCTTGTGTACCCTGAATTCTATCATATTTTTGTCATGTCAGTATATATGCAGCTCTCATAATTTTTTACTACCCATATTATACTTTGGGCTAATATTTGGAATAATATGTGTCATTCCATTGATATTCATTTATATTTGTCTGTGATCCTATCACCTTCGGGTAGGCTGACTACTATTATATTTTTTTTTTTCTCATGTCAGCATACTTACAGCTTACACATATTTACTGGTCCCACATTATAAATTGGGCCAATACTTTGAATAAAATGAGTCATTCTACTGATATCTCTTTATGTTTTTTGTGATCCTCTCACCTTCATGTAGCCTAATTTCTATTATTTTTTTTGTCAGTCCAGCACACTTGCAGCTCATGTAATAGCAACTGGTGTCACATTATACTTTGGTCCAATACTTTGGATAATTTATGCCATCCCACTTATATTTCTATGTGCACATTTATTATATGTGATAATTATGGGTGATTTCTCTTTTCTTTTGAATTCTTCTATTCTTAATTGGATTATATTTGATCAACCAAGTAGGGCTGGTAAGCAAGAGACACACGCTTGACCCTCTCCTTGAATCTATGGTTAATTCTAGCTGTAGTTATCACACTACCATTGATTACTGTGATAAAATTATACCCTCACTGTCTTTAAATAGTAGTTTTAATGTATTTTGTTTGAATCTGCATGGGATAAGAGATCAGTGGGATAGTCTGAAATCGCGTTTGTTGTCTGATAATTCTTGCCCTTTTGATATAATAGATTTAATAGAGGCATTGCGATCTGATGGTAAGAATTTTACAGCCTATGATATGCATGGTTATGTTGCTGTCCATATCCCCAGAATGGTAACAAAGTGCTCAGGGGGTATTTCTTTATTTATTAAGTCTGATATTGAGTAGAAGAAGGTCTGAACTTGAATCCTTGTTTACATCAGTAGTGTCAAATAGTAGGACAGTTTGTTCTCTTGTTATTTATCTGAAAAGGCAGTTTGCATGTGCAATGTTTGTTTGTTTTATAAGCCCCCTCCTTTTCCTACACATTTGTTCTGTGATTTGCTTGATCAACTTTCTTGTGTGGGGTCTTTTTCTAAAAAACGTATTTGTGTTTTGGGAGATCTTAATTGTAATATGTTAAATATTGGATCAAGTGATGAATGTGAACATCTCTTTGATGTGCTTTCTTCTGCTGGTCTACTTCCTTCAATTTTTTTTCCTTCTCGTGTTGACCCTACTAGAAATTCTGCCACTTTAATAGACAATATTTTCATTTCTCTTTCTTCTAATTTGAAGTTTACTTCTGGTCTTGTTTTCACTGATCTTTCCGATCACTTCCCTATTTATGTTTCACTTTTTGTGCCTCAAACTGAGATTGCTGTGGATGAGCAGGGTGAGTCTTCCTTTAGAACCTCCACATATAAAGAAATTTCTAATTTAATACAGAGTCTTCAGAGTAATGATTGGTCTAGTGTTCTTGAAGCTAATGATGTTGACTTTGCAACAAATTTATTTTTGTGTCGTATGGGAACTCTGTTGGATAAGCCTTTTGCTCTAACAAAGAGGCCAAGGAATTTTATACCCAAATGTCCATGGATGTCTAGAGGCCTGATCACTGCTATACATATGGAGGCGTCTCTGTTCAAGGCTGCATGTAAAAGTAAGACACAGGATGATCTTTTGAAGTATAAACTTTATAAAAATGTGCTTACTTCTTCAGTACGTGCAGCCAAAAAGCTATATTTTTCGTGTCGAATTGATGAGTGTAAGGAGAATTTGCGAAAGGTTTGGACTGTAGTTAATGACGCTCTTTCCCGCAATACACTCAAATAGTCCCCCCCCCCTTGTCGCTACAGGAAAGCTGATGGATCTTTCGTGGACAAAAATTCTTCAGCAAGCGCCTTCAATTCGTATTTCACCTCACTTCCTTCAGTTCCTAATCCATCCTACAGTAGAGTAAGTAGTTTTCCCTTAGCAAAAAAGTCATTTCCTTTTTCCATGCAGTGATACCGAAATTTCTAAAATTATTTCTCAGCTTTCAAGTAGCCGTTCAGTTGATGGTTTTGGTTTGAGCTGTAATGTTCTTAAAAAAATTTGTCAGTTTGTTTCTAACCCCATCTCACACATAACTGACCTCTCTCTTTCTTCTGGTGTTTTCCTCATTTATTTAAGGTTGCTAATGTTGTACCTTTGTTTAAAAAAGGTGATTCATCTCTAATTTCAAACTATAGACCTATTTCTTTCCTTCCTGTAATCTCTAAGGTTGTTGAAAAAGTAGTGTATTGTAGACTCTCTTCATTTGTATTTAGTACTAATACGACTGCAGGTAATTCTCTCATAACTAACCATCAGTATGGCTTTCGTCCTAGTTTTTCTACCTTGCATGCACTTTCAGATGCAACAGAGTTTGTGCGTGTTAACCTTGACAAGGGCTTGTGTGTTTTGGGTCTATTTCTTGACTTTTCAAAGGCATTTGATAAGGTCGTTCACTCTGTTCTTTTGTCTAAATTATCTTCATTTAGAGTGCATGGAGTCCCACTTGAATGGTTTAAGTCTTACGTCTCAGGGAGGTCTCAGTATGTTTCGGTTAATGGCACCTCTTCCTCTTCCTTGCCTATTGTGAAAGGTGTCCCACAGGGCTCTGTGCTTGGACCACTTTTTTTTTTAGTTTATATTAATGATATTGTTAATGGTCTTCATCCCCTCGTCCACCCTATTCTTTTTGCTGATAACAGTAACTGTTTCATTGCTGCAGTGGATCTGCCACTTGTCACTTCCCTAACTTAAGGTTTTCTTGATAAAGTAAAAAATTGGTGCTGGTCAAATGCTATGACTCTCAACAGCCATAAAAGTGCCAATGTACACTTTAGAACCCCTTATCGTATGAGAGACGCAAGGGAGCCAACCATCCTGACTTATGGGAATGATATTATACCGCAAGCTACTATAGTGAAATTTCTTGGTTTGTATCTTGACTGTTCTCTTTCTTTTTAACCCCATATAACTCATACCCGTTCCCTTGTCCTCCGCCAATCTTCAATGTTATACATGGTTAACTCATTTCTTCCCCCAGATGTTATGCTTTCTCTTTATTATGCTTTTATTTTTCCTTACCTTTCCTATTGCTGTTCTGTCTGGGGTAGTACTAATAAATCTCTTCTCTGCTCACTTCAAAGAGCCCAAAATAGGGCAGTGAAGGCTACTTTTCTTCTACCTCGTTTTTACCCTTCCTCTGATCTTTATAATGATACTGGAATAGCTCCGCTGGATCGTATTGTGGGTAAAAGTTACCTTTATTTAGCACATTCTGCTTTTCTAGGTACACTTCCACCATCTCTGCAGCAATTTTTCTTTCTGTCAGGCTCAGGTAGGTACTCTTCTTTTTTACGTAGCTCTTATCGCAGGTTCATTTTACCTAAGCGATCATCGACAGCAGGTCAGAGGTCTTCTGTTTATCAATATATTTTACTATGGAACTCCATCTCTCCAGATGTCCCTCCATCTCTTTCTACAAAGGCAGTTTTTCACTGGGTATTTCCTGTATAGTATTTCCCCGCTTTTTTTTCTTCTTTTTTTTGCATTCCATCCAAATTTATATGTCTTTTTTTTATTAAATAAATTTTTCTGATTTTTTTTTTTTTTTTTATATTTAATCCTAATTTTCAATCTCTTTTTCGTTTATATATTTTTTTTTCAGTTATTTGTGAAGTTTCCTGTTCATTCTCCTATTTTCATAAATGTCTTGATCTTTTTTCTTTTCTTTTTTTTTCTGTTTTTTTATGTGCTTTATAATAGTGTCTTATTTGTTTTGTTGGCCCTTTACAAGCTGAGCTTCTTGGGCGTGTATAAACTATAAGTTTGTAATTGTTTTGTTTTTAGTATTAATAAATTGATTGATTGATTGATATGCTCTTATCAGCAATCTATATACACATAGTATGTTTTAAATTTAAGTTAGTGTTTCCCCTCAACGTTTCCTCAGAATTTTTTTTTCTTCAAAATCATCAGCCTTAGTAGTACTCGCTACAGAAGTAGTAATTTTAGTGATAGTAGTGGTAGTAGTAATAATACTTGTGGTAGCAGTAGAAGGAGCAGTAGTTGTAGTAGAAGAAACGTGTTTCTCTCAAATCATTTTGACTCTTAAAAAAGGCACTATAACTTCCAGTTTAAAATCAAATGAGACCCATCTGAATTTAATACGACCACACATACCATAAAAACCTTATATACCCCCAGGATATACCTTAAAGCCCTTTCACCAGGAAAGAAATTCCTTGAAATTCTAATTTCCACCAAATGAGCCACCTCTAAAGTTTATACAACTATCCCTTACATAAGAGCCTTTGACATATGATCTTTGGACTACTTTGAATAAAAAGTCCGTCTAAAAATATGCATAGAATGCATCTCGGGAAAAAATAGCGTGTTTGTGTGTGTGTGTGTGGGGGGGGAGGGAGTAGTTGCATGATAACCACTTCGATATATAGAAAGATCAATATAGCTTCTGATTACGAATCCAATGAGTCCCGTCTAAAAACTGTATAATTACATTTTGCTTATAGTTTTTATGTGCCGCCAGGGCATAAATTACAACCCTTACCCTGAGATCTGTACGGGGGGGGGGGTGTCTTTCTCACAGAAATAATATCCGAACTATGGAGAAGGAGGCTGTTTGCTCTCAAATCAATTTTGACTCTTAAAAAGGGCACTACAACTTCCACTTTCCATTTAAGTAAACCTCAGCTGTGCTTTATATGACCACCCAGTCCATACAATCCTTATATTTCTCCAGGGCATGAATTACCCCCCTATCCTCAGGGCACTGTGGGGTTCTG